>NW_026562386.1:11227289-11257213 GCF_027474105.1 Poeciliopsis prolifica | reverse complement strand
GCAACCGCGGTGCATTCTACCTTACACGCAACCGTGGCACCGAAGTCCCCTCTTCTAGATTGCTCTTTTATTTAACGATAGCTTTTTTGCAATTTTTCTATATCTTGTTGAGGTTTTGTTGACTACAACCAACTTTAAGGACAGTCAGTTTAAAATGATTGAAAAATTGCAATTGACAAAACCTAATTTATGGCACCAATCAGGAAAACATGACTTCCCATTCTGACTTGCATTCTTGCTCACACGCAACCAGGGATCATCACTCCCATTAACCCACCTGTGCCACCAGAGTACTGTACATTAGGGAGCAGTGTTTTCAGGCTTTCTCCACATATTCAGTCTTTGTTTTACATGAAGATTTCATGACATTCCAGTAACGTTGCTGTAAAATGTTATTAATAGAGCACAGTCTTTCAGGCAGTTCAAACTATATAAGTCAATCTGTAGATAGTTTCTCAACACGGTATTTGACTCTAAAAGGTCATTTTAAGCTAATGCTACATATGCAATATATAAACAAAAAGTTGAAAATACACAGTCATATGTTCTCTCCTTCATTTTAATTATTTGGGTCAGATATATAGACAAATAAAGATTCAGTTTTTAACAATACATCATACTTTATTAGAAATTGGATTGTGCAATATTGGGAAAACAAAATTTCTCCATGAGAGTGGAAGATTCCAATGACAATATTGATTATGATTAACCCACATTTGGCTTACTCTTCCCCTATTTCATCACCACAATGTATCCAATACTCTGAGGTATTGGTCATCAAGATGACCTTAGATGACCTTGGTCAACTAAGGTAATATAACCAATAACATATTGCCTCCAAGCAGTCCTTTCAAATGTGATATTGCACACACTGAAACGATGATAATGACTGTAATTTAATACATTTTGTGGCTCTGCTTAGAAAGGTATTTTCCAACAAGAGAACAATCTGTTATTTGCATACCAGTTCAACAGATTTCAAAATTGTGCAATTCCAGATGCTAAATCAACTTCCGTATAAGGTAATGCCTTCCTGTTTTAAAAGACAAGGCTTAAAAGGCTGTTTTGTGTCAGATAATATTATAAAATCAGAAAAAAATGAAAAGATATTTTTTTTATGTTTTATACCTGCAAGTTTTTGATGCTTTCCAATATTTCCAAATGGGATCTTATATTCAGATCCAGATAAAATTAAAGGCTAGAATATAGTTCTGCTTCTGTGTCTCCTTAGAAGTGCATTTTTTCAATTTGTATTCTTTTCTTCCATTTTATTCTCCTCATGGGTAAGCCCTAAAGTGAAGGAAAATATAACTTCAGGACAGTGACTAAAATGTATATCACGACGATCTTGGTGCATTAAAACATTAACTCAAGAACAGAAGGTTACACACTAGGTCTCCTCAGAAAGTGAGAGGAGCCTGGGGCTTCATTAGATAGCTGAAAAACAACATACTGCTGCCAGGCCAACTTAACCTAAATCCGTGAAACAACAGTGATTCACAGCTTGGCACCATTTTTCTGTCAGCTACTAATTCACGATGTCAGTTTCTTTCTTTGCAATAACAGGAGTGTCACTAAGTTAACAAAAGCAGAGAAAACACAGAAAATGTGAATGCATATATCAAAACAAACTGCAACATTGCCACATCACTGTATATTCTCATTCTAGCTGGGAAATACGGCTAAAAGACTCCATCAATTAACTGCTCTCAACAAAGACACACGGTTCTTTATCTCCAGGGCAAATGAAGAAATGACACATCAAATAGCTCACAAAAAAGAGTGCATGTGTCTACAGCAAATGCATGTCTCAATCTGTGAGTGTGCATGTATTGATAGAGCACATACACAGGTGCTGCAGGCCCCAGGTAGCCAGCAGCAGGTATGAATTTCTGCCTGTCCTCTTCTGTAGCAGCCCAGAAATGGATTAATGATGTCATCAATCACACCTTAAAAATGAATGACTTCAGCACCTCCATGCAGCGCGCCACTGTGTCTGCCCAGTTCCATATTCCATTGCTCCACCCCCCACCTAACTTACTCAGCTGTAACTGATGGGTACTGGGTCAGTCTACCTATCCATCCTTGGCTTGGCTCAGTCAGGCGCAGCAGGATGTCAGAGGCCAGTAGGAACTGTTGCCAGCACACACTGCTCCTTCTCTGACCTGCTGCTTACATATGAAATTACAATGTGCACTCTTAATGCCAGGTTCTCATAAAGTCCTTAAGATCCTTCTATAAGGGAAAACTGTCACTGCAGAAACATATTCCTAATTTTACATAACCAAATTGATTGGCTCTACAAACTCTGGACTGCTGGATTAATATTTTTGAGGTTTTCCTTTTCGCTTTTTTTTAAAAAAAAAAATTAAATCAGACTTAAAACAACCTGAAATCTTAAAAACTTGAGATTTCAAGACATTACATTTTTGAGATGATAGAAATATGCTTTTCTCCTGCTCCGGAAGCCATAAAAACTAGAAATCAATTATTCAATCAACCAATCATTCATAGTGAAAACATTAAGTGAGTGATCTACTGCAGATGAGGCAGTTTTGTTTTTCTTTTCAGAAATGTGTCCTGTCTTTGGCAGTTTAGGCATTGCATACGTTAAAGATGGTTTACACACATTACAAAAATTGTCACATTCTGCAGATTTTTGATTCAACCAACCAAGTATTTTTATACATTAAAATACATTTTAAAAGAATCATTTTTTATTAGCATTTTTTCAAAAGATGCAAATATATATTTAGATACAATGACTTATTTTTTTATCTGAAATGCAAAATGTTGTATATACATAAATATTGGAATTTTTTTTAAACAGTTCTGGCTTACCATTTGTTTTGAGTGTGTTTTTTCTCCTTTATGTATGAAACAATCTGTGAAAAGCTTTGGTGGCATGCTTCAATGTAAAATATATTACTCTGTCTTATAAACCCACAGATTTGTTTCTTATAGGGGTCTTAAATACCATCTTCCAATCTGCTACTTTATATTTTTTTTATTTTAGAAAACATAAACAATTCATCTTAAAAACTGATCATGCAGGACATGTGCCACAGAACAGTGTCGTGTGAAAGGTGTCAAAGATATTGACAGTGGCGCAGTACTGCCGCAGTGTGCAAAGCCATGTGATAGCTTGAGCTGTAGCGCTGGATGACATTTATCACTAAGTGAGGGGGAGGGAGGTTATCAGGCTCTGCTAGAGATTTCTCTTTTCATCAATAAGTTGTCGGTCTTCCTGCTCTCCCCTTCTCCACCCACCTCTTACACACCATCCACCCACCACCCTTCAGCTTTGCCAAATGACCATTCAGCCACAGAGACTGCAGGGCATAATCCAGGAACCCCAAAACACACATTTGAAGGCAGTATGTCACTGTCAGAGGAACAGAAGAACACACAACTTTTTAAAACTTTTTTTCAAGAAAAGAAATGCATTGCAGCACAGATACAGTGACAACGTTGAGCAAAAGACCATCTTTCTCAGCCAGACAATTGAACATCACACAAAACACGCTATTTGTACCTGTACAATGTTTCTATGCATGTTTCACACCCTTGGAAGATTGCCTGCCTATCACAAAGCAAGACTGAGACACCGGTCAAGCAATCATGCACACACATGCACTAAAACGCAACTTAGTGTCCGATTATCCTAATATGCATATTTTTGGACAGTGAGGAATCCAGAGTCCTCAGAGAGAAGGCATGCACAAATAGCAGGAAGACACAAGACCAGCCATGGCCCCAATCTTAACCCTGGATTTACTAGCTGCATTAACAGCAGTAGCAGCTTTTATTGCTGCTGCTGTTTTTCTTTGCGACCAAAAAAAAATAGATTAATGTTGTTGTGTTTTGTAATTGTACTGTGTTAATGTTGTGTTTTTGAATTTGTTGAAGCGGTTTTCACCTTAGGGCCACCATAGGAAAATGTATTTGTTCAAAAACAAAAACAATCCTAAAAAAACAACTTGCCTAGATTTGTGTTCACAACCTATTATTGCATGCTGTCGTGCATTATTTGACAGTTCTATTCAAAGACTAAGAGTGACCAGAGAGCTCTTTAACTCACTTTTCCTGTTTAGGAACAAGGCTGTTGCATGGAAACTTAACCCACAGTCTGCACTCATTTGAAATCTGTCATAACTTGTTGGCCCTAAAGCTTTATAAAAAAAAAAACGTCAGCCATTGTTGAAGTCAAAGCTAAGTCATTTTATGCATGTTTAGTTTTGCTTTGGTATTTGACAAAAATGATTTTGTAAAGTAAATGCCTAAAAACATTGAAACCACTTACCAGAACATCAATCGGTTGACTGTCAAATAACTTTAAACAGCTATTTTACGGTGTTAATATTCCCTTCCTTGTCCAGTTCATGGCCCCCTTCCTTGTGGTTCATTCTTATGTATAGTTACCTGAAATCAGCCAGGGTGAGGATAAATGCATATGTGTGATGAGGTATTTTTTGAATGACCCATTAAAGAACTACCTCCGGAGATGAGACGAAAATAGCTAAGCTGTTACAATGTTATAAGAAACCACAACTTCAATTACACAATGATGCAAATTTCAAAATCAGAACAAAAGGTAACAAAAATAGCAAAGGTCGATGCACACTCCAGATATTCCTCAAGTCACAGCTTGGGGCAATAAAAGCAGGCTTCCAGGCTAAGATATGTGCTGCCACATGTACCTGCCATTGCCTGGGGTAAGTTTTCTCCCTTGTGAGTGAGTGAGTGAGGAGGAGATGGAAACCATTTGGCACACCATTCCACCATTTTTTTTCTTTTAAAGAGTTCCCATAAACTAACCCACACGTGCTATAATACAAAGTTCTTCCCACTGGTTCTGCCTTCACCCCCTCTCTCTTTTCACTTTTCTGTCAGTCTTGGCCCGATTCTTTACTGTTTTTGTATTTCCTTCTCTTTACTTTCACTTTCTCCGAGCGTGTTCTCACAACTATTCAGGCCTTTGCCAAAACGGATAACGTTCAACAGGGACTTAACCGTGAAGCTGGAAAAAAAAAAAAAAAAATCAAGTTTGCAGCAAATGATTCATCTTGTTGGCACCAAATGCATGTCTCTGCATCACTGGGAGTGAGGTGCAGGTGGTGCCAGTGCTGGGAGGCATTTCCCAGCACATTCATAAAAAAAGGAAAAAGCAAAAAAACCATCTAACATGAGTCAACCATTATGAAAAACATCAAGGTTTAAATGCCAAATGCTCTTGCTGCAAAATGACTTGATGAGGGTAAACCCAGATTACAAATATAAGTAACAAATGTAATATTTGGGTGTTAAGATTTACATATTCCATCAATCTCTTTCCATACACATGCATCTTCAATCAAAACTTCCGGTACATTCACTAAGCCATAGCTTAGTGCACGCACCAGAGTTTGTTTGTTTCTATCACGCAAGCAGTTTGCTCAACAGGCCTTGATAGCAGCGTGGGAAAGCTCTTACATGACCACCTGCCTTCTCACCTGCCTGGCTCAGTAAGGAGTAAGAGGATGAGTATGCATTCATTGAGAAATGGCTTTACGTAGTCTGTGCTGCAGAACTAGTCCAGCCTCTTTTGCTTGTTGGTACAAGTCTGAACAGCTAGAACAAATTGGGTCGGAACTGTGTCGACTGAGAAAGAACAAAAGAATACACCAGGAAATAGTTCAAGAATTTTCTTCAAAAGATCATCCTGTGATTGAATGCTGCTGCTTCTTGGGATTGGTCTTGATTGAAGCTAAAACCATATATTCATATGCATTTTTTGAAACATACTTTTTTCCACTGTTTGTCAATAGGCAAGACTGATATATTCCTGTTTCAGTTCAGTTAAGATTATCAAAATTGTTGTCAAAATTGTCAGAATTCTTTAAATGTAAGAATAATTAAAGTAATATATTTTTTTTTATTTATAATCTTCAATTTTATGACGCTTGTGTAAGGATCCTAACACCGTGATAAAGTCATACTGCGTAAAGGGAAATCTATCAAGCATTAAAGAAACATGTAGAATATAAACTTCTGAACTCAAGCAAAGTCAAGCGTGTTTTCACACTTTATAGTCTGATAGACTCAGTTCAATTGAGAACCAAAATTGCAACATTTCCTACATTTTCAGCAGGAGAAGTTCACTTTCACACTGAACTGCCACGCGATTCAAACTAGTTTTCAGCACCACGCCTGTGGTGGCGCAGCACCAAGAACTTTTGAAGGAAACACCACAAAAACCTCAGAAGACTAACGCAACTTCTTTTTTTACAAAATGTATGCAAAAATGATTTTAGCAGGTGTAGGATTTCTCTTTTGTCTCTGGTAAAATACCAGAAGTCATTTCTCACTGTAGTGCTAGACTCATGAATTTAATTTGGCTCTGTTGACTCAGAATGAACTGCCTCCTATAGTTCACTTCCAGGTTTTGGATGTGCCTCCAGTACGCTTACATTCAGATACGCATTTGAACAGCATCAGAGTTCACTTTAACCGAATCAAGACCTATGTTTTTAAGCAAACTAGAGTTTGATTGCAAATTCACACTTCCCTAAATGAACCAGACTTTTTAGACAAATTAACTACAGTTCAATTAAAGCGGGCTATACATGGCTGGTGTGAATGCACCTTAAATTTCTCTCCCCGTTTAGAGATTTAGTAGAGTTAATCCACATTAAATATATTTTTTTCTTGTCAAAAACTGTAAGGAAGGATGCTTTACATGTTTACATGAATAGAGGTAGTATTATTGTGTATGTGTAAAGCATTATATTATTGAACTATGTTCAAATTTAAACAAAACCCATACAAGATACAAGCAGAAAGGTATTAAAACTCATGCCAATGCAGCAGGGAGTAAAACACAAACCGATTCACATTGATAGAGCGATAGCCATTGTAATAGCTGGCACGTGTAGACATGACAAACATTCGAGGCACTCTGGAAACACACACGCTGAGAACAGTGTTTCGACAGGGCAGCTGAGCACATGCCTTCACATAACTGAAGGTGGTGTGTTGAGCACTGGCCAGCAGCCAGTGTGCGTGTGCATATGTGTGCGTATTTTCCAGCTCCTATGTGGGGGTGTAGATGAGGTGTGGCTGTTCAGGTTAAGGAAGTTGTGACATGCCCCTCCAACAGCCCCATTAATCAGTAGTCTCAAAAGAGACGTCGAGAATACAGCACAGACACACACATGCGTCGGCAATGGTCAATTCAGCTATTTCATACACACACAGTCACCAACAAATTCCCAGTAATGTGTGCCAACAAACACAAACACACAGACAGCGGGAATACTCACTCTGTTATGTAAACGGATTTGGCACTCCGTGCCTCAGGCCTTACATGCCACACCTTCCACTATGTAGTAGTGTTTGTCTTTATGTGTTTAAGGTGTGAATACCCCTATAAACAGGAAATTATTTTATAGGTTCATAGAGACACTTTCAGTTTTCAGATTCTCTACAGAAAAACTTTAAAGACTTGTGGTATATTCTATAGGATCAAGGACATATACTCATTGCAGATACCACAATTCAGTAATTCTCCAATACATAAAAAGTTTCCAGACAGAATATAACTCAATATACATCTACCTAGAAATAAACACCAATTAAGGATGGGCAGATATGGCTTTTAACCGTATCAACTAAAAATACAATACTTCATGATTCCACCAAAATAAAAACTAGAGTATTTTTTATTTAAAATGAAAAACCAGAAATTCATCCTAAAGTTGCAAAAATATTTTTCAATTTTTCATTAGTTAAGAAAATGTTAACATAAATGGCTGTTCAGTATTATTTTGGTTTTGAGATTAAGCGGATGCCAAGATACAGATTTTTTGTGTGTTTTCAAGAAAACTTGTTTCTTGATCAGAATTTTAAAACATACTTTTTAAATGTTATTTGTTTTGTTAGTAAGGCTATCTGGTAAGACTGGCCAGGGTGCAATCAGACATGCTGCACGTTGTTTGCCAAACTTAGCTTTAATAAAAGCTAATAAAGACAAGGGGTTGGCATCCTTTTCCCAAAGCATGACTGTACATAGCAACCAGAAAATTGTCCTAACAGAAAGATTTGTCTATCTGATAATGAAGGGGAACGTGCTACAGGTTTCTTCCATTTGGCTGATTATCAGTTTATAAGAAACTAGTTTATAGAGCAGAACATTATAGTAGGTTTGAAACTATAACTTTTTAAAACCTCAGCTAAAGCCATTTTAAAAAGCTAAATGCTAGGGCTTCAACAGAGGTGATCTTTGAAATTTTCAGCATTCTTTGAACTGCAGCTAAAACGCAATACTGGGAGGAAAAGCATGGAGTAGAGTCACTGCTCCTCTGCATTGAAAGAGGTAAAAACAAAGAAGTGGTTCAATTATTTGAAGTGTTTGGGTTTTTATCTCGCTTTCTCACAAAGAGGGGATCAAAATTTAATTAGTGGGCGTACATGTCCCCTCTTGGCTTTGAATATTTTGGCATCTCTCAAAATGAGTAGCAGAGTCACTGTTGAGAGGGATGGATTTCCGGAAGTCATAAAATAGAAAATATGAACACAGCACAAAAAATAACTCCCTTAACAGTCAGTTTTGATGAACATTCAGTGAAACCAACATATAGATCTTCAGCTATAATGTGAATATATCCTAGATATATGCATGCATGTGCCTCTAAGCAATGCATTTGATTTTGTTGCACCTAAACATGAAACCTAATGGCAGTCTGTGAAATCAGCCTTATTTAAGTTCTGTCTATGATTAACTTGGAACATGTTGTTATAGGTAGCACACCTCTGGGTTTTAGGATTTGAGAAAATCAGGAGTCTGTTTTATGAGCCAAGATGCATTTTTATGTCTAATAGGTGGCGTAAATCAATTTGTCAGAAGCTAAATTATTCAAAACTTGCTTTTACAGCTATAAATAAAGACATTTCTGTTTGGCTGACATGCTGTAGGTTTGGTTCCATCTGAACCCATTTGTGCATGACAGAACTGAGAAAAGAGTAAGGCTGCAAGCATGGAAGAAAATGTAGTTATTGATAAATTTATAGGTTGTTATAAGTGTTATAAGTTATAAGATTATTTGACATGCAAATGTGACAACTGCAAAATTCTATTGCAGTTGAGATGACAACAAATGAAATGAATGAGAACAAAAGTGAAAATTTCACAGCGAGAAAAGCAAGCCCTTCTTTGAACTACAGTTCAGTCATACTCTCTTCTTGGCTGGACTGGTACATTGTCAGTGAGATTCAGCAATTACCTTATATGCCCACAGACAGTATGCTGATGCATTGCTAGAGGCACCCGACCTTGCAAAGTGGGAGAAAGTGAAAGTGACCGACCCTCATTATATTGGTCAGAAACCCTCAGGCAAGACATTTAACCCATAAATTTATCAGGGAGGCTAAATGGGATAAACAGGATTGGTGAGAGAGTTTTGTGGAGAACTTTTGCTGTGAGTGTTTATGTCCACTTCATAAAAGCCAGGGAAGTAGCACTAAAAGAGCATATATTAAAGTTTTCTATTAAGCAGCAAAGAACAGGAATTACTGGAGCTATAATTCATACGGATAAAAGTCGAGCTAATGGTCATCAGTTGCACACCTGTGAGTTTTTCATTCACTGGATACTTTCTTTGAAGGTGAAAATGATAAGCTGCCCTCATATTTCCAACTATAACATTAATTTCCAATTTAATTTAGCCTTTAAGTATTTGTTCATTGAAGCTTTTTTTAGACCGAACAATGCAATACTAGCTTTACAGAAAACAAAGTCCTACTAAAGGACGCACTTAGTGAAAGAAAATATATGTACCTCAGGTTTTTTTAAAGACAGAAAAGATTGTAATCGTGAACTGATGACTCAATCAGATCAAACTGAGAGCAACTGCCAGATAAGGAGTTTTCTCAACACATCAAAACATTCCTAGTTCAATTTATAAAGCTACAAAAACCTTGGAGTGAGCTTAAGAGTTGATGGATACCACAAAAGCCTTGTTCAGACTACTTCTTTACAGCTTCCTCATTCTAAGAGCAGCAATAAATCCTGTTTTTGTACTTGTGCTGAGGCAGTGATTCGGCCAGAGGTCAAACCACTGAGACAGATGAAAACATTAGATTGTCTGTAGGCCCATTAAAAAGAAAATTGCTGAGGATCGGCAAAAGGTTTCTGTTTGCAGCAAGATCAGTAGTGTTACGGTAAAAGGTTACTGTTATATGTTATGACTGTCAGTAAACACCCAAACTTTGATATATTTGATATCTTGTGGTAAATTGCGACCAACCCAACATCTGACATTCATGCCAGCATCTTTTGTAACATTCCTGACTGCTTATAAGAGGAAAACATCAGGTCCATTTTTTATTTGCTGCACATTTTTCTTCTCTTTCTGCATTATCTTGTTCTTTGTCAGTGTCACACTTATCCACAGTGGGGAATGTGGTTTAGCTAAATTCTTATGTTAGTATAAAGCTATTGTTATCAAAGAAAGAGAGACTTCCTGGAAATCTCAGCAAGTGCACACATTCCTCTGATCAGATTAAAACAGGATGCATAAGTTAAACTCTTAAAGTTCCTGCCTTTGAAAATGTTCCAACATGGTTTGTGACACACAACTCCTTTCTGCACTGCCGCACCTGTCATGTAAAATGATATGGAGCCATCTGAGCTTTTGCATTAATTCACATGACCAATCCACAGTGAATAATAATCAGTTTTACACAAAGTGCTGCAAAAAAGTATAACCCACTGATATTTATGAGTCTGGAATCACTTTCAATTCCACCAAACATTTTGAGACTCTAGCAAATCACAGTGAGAACCACTACCCACAAATGGACAAAACATGGAACAGTAGTGAACCTTCAAAGAGAGATCAGTCTACCAATATTACTCCAAAAGTTCATCTCGGACTCAAACGTGATCACAATATAATCCAGAACAACATTTAAAACAAAAATTAAGGCTTTTGAGTGGCTTGAATGAAATGGTGTGCCACTTTTAAATACTCAAAAAGCACCCACTGCAAGTGATTTTTTGTGGTTTTTTGAATAGCCTTTTTTAATTGTTTGATTATCTGAAATGCAAATGTGACAAAAAAGAAGGAAAAAGAAGATATTTGAAGGAGGACATCTTTTTCACTCCATGGCACAATATGAAGCCACAGCATAAAAAAACAGTACGTAAGTGACAGAGAGCTGAGAGACCACAGAGCTTAAAATGGAAATGATCTAAGTCGATCTTCACCTGCCATCATCTTCTGGGCCTCATATGGCTCCATGTAACCATCGTTTTCAGTTGCAACTTTTTCAGTTGTGGTCTGAGGACCACCGGCCTGCTCTGCATCGAAAGGGTCAGCGTAGTCTTCGAGGATAATCAGCTGTGTGAGACAAAGAAAGAAAAGTAAGATTAGGACAAGCATCAGAGAGGGACAGCTCTGGCTCAAGAGGGAACTGCAGACATCCACTGAGACAAGCCAGGAAGAAATGCATAAATAATAGCGAACCTCTGTATGCCTCAGCACAAAGCCACAATACCTTAGCTTGTAGCCTCAAATCACGCTCTCCACTACTGCTGGTCTGCCTAATTATACAATATCCCAGTGACAGGACTACATTTTATACGTGGAAGACAGAAGACCACAGCTGCTCAACTTTCATAAGAGAAACACTATGGCAGATTTATGCCAAGCTTGCAGTGAGCCAAAGCTAATTGCAGTCCTGCTCTTTTGCTGAGTTTTTTTGTGCAATGGATAGCAATTAAGTGGACGTCCTGAGACCCAGAAATACAACTCAAAGCTTTGGGGAATGGAGTAGGTCCATGACAATGGTGCCTTAGGGGGCCATTTGTTTTCTTGAGATGTTAGTTTCATTTGAGAGGAACAATATGCCATTTCAAAGTAATCGCTGTACCTTTTGTGGTCTTAGCCACTGGTTTTAATGAGGGCTGGCAGCAATTTAGACATCTTATAGAAACACATGTTCTCTCAGTTTCAATCAAGATCAAACATGGAAAATTTAAAATGCCAAAATTTTATTCAGTTTGAAAGCATGTAAAAACATTCTAAGGGTTAAAACCACTGCACAAAATAAGAAAACAACAAAACAAGTGTGAGACAATAAAAATGACTGGCACTACACCCAATGACTCATGCATAACAGGAAGGGATTTGGTTTCACTACAAACAAGCTCCTCAGTCATCTGTTGGATGAGGCAGAAAAGGGAGGACTGGAGGAGGGCCGAGTGTTGTACCCACCAAGCAGCTCCTCCACAAAGCCAGATTTCCTTTTAGCTTATATCCAAAGTTGCAAAATAAAAAAAAACACTCCCAAATACCCAACCACCAGCCTGCATATGGAGCCCACCCAACTAAACCATGTCAATAAAGTTGTAACTGAGAAAGTCATTCCAAATTACAGACTTTGTAATGACTCTTAGCTCGACACATGTTGAAAAATTTCCAAGAGTTAAATGTCAGAAGGTTCACTGGGGGATATTCTATAAGCCGCTTAGTGACAAAGTAGTCCTGGCAGGTATGTTTCTGCACTGATCATTTCAACTATACACAGATTAAGCAATAACAACAGAGGAAGTCGGTACACTGGATGTGTTCTTAGCAGCAACTGAGTTAAATCTGTTTCCCTCTCCATCTGTTCAGAGGGAAAAATAATAAAAATTCACTTTTCTGCCACAGCAAAATTACGGGTTTCTAGCATGTTTTACTTCTTCTTATTCAAGCTCAGGGAAAAATCAAACACATTTTCCGCATTTGTTTTGATCTGCATAAAATAAACACATTTTACTCACAAGTTTGATTAAATCCGATAAGAAAAATCTTCACAGCCCAAGAAAACCGAGTAATTATGCATTTCTGGTACACTTGTCACTATGATCCAGGGGCTTATTGCAAGAAACTTCAACCAATAATCATCATATCCTGTTATATTTAATCAAATATGGCAGTAATGATTTCAAAGATAAAGAGAAATTGACACTAGCTGTCAGATCTTGATTCTTACATCCCCTAAGCAATGCTTTACCACAAAATTATTCATTATAACAGAAGTGAGCTAACAATTTGGCTGCTAACTAAAATAAAAACATTTTAGCTTGATCACCAAATGTCTGATATCTTTGTTTCGACATGTCTGTAGTTCATTCAGGTTGAGATAAAACCAGGTAGTTCAATTTATAAAGCTTTTTAGCCTTCAGCAGATAGCAGGAGGCTAAAAAAGTAAAGCAAAGTTATTCTCTTTTTCCATTTGAGTTCTCAACTTTCATCTGTCATGGAAATTGCAGGAATAGCAACACAGTAGAGGTTAGGAATTATAATCTTGAATGCAGACTTTTGAGATGCATACAATTTCACTCAGAAGAGGGAAAACATGGATCTAGGAATGACATCACATATGAGTTGAGTGCGTTCAAATTGTAAGTCATTACACAACTGGGATATCCTAACATTGTAGAGCTAATTCCTAGAAGCAAACAATAAACAATCAAGTTTAGAAGCAGAGGTTGGGCAGAACTGTGTGCTGCTGGTTTGATAGTGGTTCACACTTGCAACTTTCAGTATATAAGAAAAGCCATACGGGATAATAAACTCAAAATGTCTAACATTCCCAGTCTTATTTGTAGGAATAAGACCGGATGCTAAAGACATAGAAATGTGAATACAATAATTTTTCAGACTATTAAAAGCCTACTACAACTACAGTTTCTGTTCTCTCAAACGACACGATGTCAACTCTGTTTCTAATAAAGATATATAACGACCAGGGGGGATGGAAAAATATATTTTGAATGCAATTTTTATATATTCTTGTATTATGACTCTTAAAGACTTCAGATTACCAATATGGATTTTTGCCCAAAGTCAAAGTTTTACAGAAATCAAAAAAATTATATTTGATGAATCGCTGGACTGTACGCATTGGAATAATTAAGTAAATAAGCATTTATTTATACAATGCCTATCAAGACAAAAATCACAAACTTCTGTGAAGAAAACTAAAAAAATAAAATAGAACCAGTTCACACAACAGCTAATTGAAAGAAATTGCCTTTTAAAGCTTAACAGAGTTCACAGTCCTTAAATAAAGTAGCTCAAGTCCATTTTTCACAATTACAATCTAAAAAAAGTCTTGCTTTTATTATTTTATACTGGCAGATTTCCCTGTGTGTAAATCATATCATCACATCTAGCTGAATATTTTCCCATATTAATTTTTAACAGCGCTCGTTCCTTGAACTCAATCACCTTACTGCACCTTTGTCACAGACCAGTGTATGTTTGGACATGCTTCAGGAAATAATGGAAATAACTTATTGAGTTATGCACTCCAAAAGCATGACATCATCGTTTTGCCTTTCCTGTTGACATAATCCAGGAAACATCCAGGGCGAGTGATGAAAACTCCTGATAGCGATACACCAACAGATTCAATGCAGTCGAAGACAAAAGTACTACACAAAATTAACATTCGAAACACACACTGCCTTTTTTTTTTTTGTTAAGCAAATATTTGAGTCAATTCAGATTATCCTTTCTAAAACAACTAAAGAGTTACGGGTCTGGTTATAGAAAAACAGTACAAGCAAAAGTCGTACTTGATTGCTGTAAACTTCTAAAAATACTGAAGTCGATGTTGAATCATGTTAAAATCATGGAGTCACGGAAAAATTTAATCAGTCACTTTTCAGCGCCAATCAGAGTCGATTGCAGTGATATAGGCATCTTTAATTTATATTTTTTGCGGCCCAAACATGCACATATGCAAATCACTAAATTAAAGAAAAACAAAAGTGGTCTCTGTTAGTTCTGGATTTAAATCTTGAAGATTTTAGGTAAAACTTGACTGAGGCACCATCATCGCCTGCACCCCCGTCCGTAAAGAAGGCACTTAATGTTTCTAAATTGTTTCAATGACTCCTTCCTGTCCCACCACAGTGATGACTCCTCAACAGAAAGAGAAGTATTGACTTGTGAGGAGAGGGGTGTTAGAGAACGGCAGCAGTGCCTGGGGGAACACCATCTGCCTTGTGGCATGCCAGGGTGTGTCAGGACTGCAGCCAAGCCACACTTGTCATGAAAGTAAAATTCTCCCCGTCAGCACTGTGCTGCCTCCATATATCAGACCTTTGTTAAGCTGTGATGTAAGTCCACATGAATCTCATAAAGACACCTGACAGGCTTAGGGCATATCCCTGTGGCAGCTGGGTCCTTCGCTAGTCCGCAAGATGAAGAGAGAAAGGGCCCACTTAATTACTGGATTTGGTAGCTCAGATCCTGGCTGACTTTGACTTATACCTGCCATGGCTCAGGCGGCTCACAAAGCAAGTGGTGAAAAAAAAAAGAGACTTCTTGAAAAGCACTGCGGCTCCCTGACCTTAAATCAGTGGGAACAGAGGGAAGAGCATTAACAAAGGAGGGAGACTGTGGCAGGCACCTGCCACTTTGGCTCAGTGTTCAGATGACACAAGAGCTTCTAGGATTACACTTTTATTCAGTGCAGGTCCTCCATTAGAAGCGGTGAAAATGTGAGCACGAGTTCTCCTGCTGCACCCTTAATGCATAATGGGTTCAGAGAGCTCATCAGATAATCAAGGACAAAAAGAATAAAATTTCATAAACCACATTAGATGAAATTTGAGTGGAAATTGAATTTTTTTGTGGGTTTTAAACAGAAAGTGGGCTGCTGCTTCTTGGGTAACATATCCAGTGTGGTCAAATTAACCACAATCATCAATAAAAAAAAAAACAGTTAAAATAGAAAGTATGCTTATGATTTTACTCTAAACCCAGAAAACCAAAACTAAAACCAAAAAAATAAAGTGTAGAGCTTTTCTTTTGATAAATAAATGCAATCGGATCATGGATTCAATGTCATGACGAGTCCTGTAAGTATTGGCTACACCAGGGGCTAGTGAAGGTTGAAAACCCTCTGAGACTGCCAGAAGAGTCAGCAGGCTGTAGAAAGAGAAGGGAGAGAAAGAAAAAGGACTGACGTGTGTGATTTATGCCTCACGCCACAAGGGATTTTAGTCACTGATAACCTAATACACCTCAGTGCTTAGCAGCTCAATTGCATTATGGCATTTCAAAAGCTTTTTTGTTGTTGCTATTGCTCTTTTGTTGTTGCTGTTGCTCTTTTGTTCTTCAGTGTGACACAAAAGGAAAGCATGCCTCCATTGTGAGGAAAGACAGCCATTGCAGAGGAGATAGGAAGGGAGGGGAGAGAAGACAATGGGTGAGGAGATGCTATTTTTTTCAGCAGACCACAGTCACAGAACAGACTGACATGTATGAAGTATGTTTACGCCTGTTGGGTAGAGGGACAAAAGTCCAATGTGCCTTACTGACGGCTCCTCTATTCTCTGCTTGTCGGCGTGTACTGGATGAATGCAGTGTGTGCAGCCATGCTGCGATAACTTTGCCATTTTCTTAAAAGAACATACTGGCAAGAAACACACCCTCAAGGCACTTTATTTAAGATGAGAATGCTCAAAGCTTCTATTTTGACATAACACTGTTTCCAACACTAAGATGGCTTCATGTTGGTAAGAAGCAAGCACAAATCTGGTTACAATTCATTCAGGGCCCCTTGTGAGGACTGAGTCCTGCTGGCTTCTGCATCTCTCACACAGATTAGGCAGATGGAAAACTGGCTTTGCCTCTTGGGGAGAGGCAATGAAGGAGTGCATTTCCCACAATACAGCTTTGACATTAATGAAACTTTATTGAAATGTTTTCCTGAGAAACACAGTTGCCACGAGAGCGTTCCAGGCTCTCTGGGAGACGTAAAGAGTGATGTGGATCCTAGAAAGGTCTACTTAGGAATCTGGAGAGGTAACTAATCAAATTAATATATTTGCTATAGAAGCATTGCTTTGCAGTGCATCAAAAGCCACTGGTGAGGACCACTGCAAGGTTAAACCAATATTATGTCTACAGTCCTCTGCAAAAGTATGTATTCCTCTTCCACTTTTTCACATTAGAAAACACAACTTCAGTGTGTTTGATTTGGTAATTCAGTTATAAACCAGCAAAAAGTAGCACATAATTAAGTATGAAGAAAACGACAAAACATTTCAAACATTTTTTTAAAATAAAAATGTGAAGACTGTGGAATATTTTTATATTTAGCACCTTTAATCTGATACACCTAAATAAAATCCACTGCAACCAGCCACCCTGAAAAGTCCTTTAATGACTAAATAGAGTGAACCTCTACATGTAATTTGACCCAGATGTTCTGAGAAAGCCTGATAAGTTTATTAGAGAACATTAATGAACAAACTGCATTGCAAATAAGAAGGCAACAACAAGAGCAGACAAGCTTGGGATACATTTTATAAAAAAATTAACAAGGTTATACTATAGCATAATCTGAGCTTTTAATGTTTCAGAAGTCACCATTCAATCCATCATGTGAAGATGAAAACAGTATGGTACAACTCTGTTTCTATGTTGACTCAACACTGAATAAACAAAAAACAAGATTTTTATATGAACCAGACTAAAGGCTTCTCCACACCTTAAGTGCATGTAATTTAAGTAACACTGAAAACTTCTTTTCACACATCAATGTGCTCTACCATCAGTTTTGCACATGTCCCCAAATGAGACATCTGCACTGCGGGTAGCACCTCATTTACTGCATCCCGGTCTCCTTTAAGGACTCACACCACATAAAATGTTGGTTCTTCTAATCTCTACCCTTTTCCAGATGAAGCATCATTCACAAGCCACCAGGGTGAACCAGGTTCTTTTGAGTATTTAGGTTCATGTTGATCGCAGTTGGCACGGGAATACTTCAAGATGTCGTGATAACTACTGATACAAATCCCCACAGTGTAGTCTGTCTCTCAGTGTATGCAGAAATTAGTCTAGTGAGAAATAAAGGAGCTGAAGCACGCTACACTACTATAAGTACAACCACTGTGCAATTTAAAGCAATTAAGGAGACTTTAGTCCCATATGGGGCTACTGAGTCAGTACACACTTCTAAAAACATGTAAATGTAATTATTGACAGAATAAAATGGCTGATGTTAGTTGTGAGTACTCAGTGTTTCAATCAGTCCAAATTAAGACTCGTGAACCCGCACGCTCCTGAAACCTTCCAGAAACTCAGGAAATCCAGAAGGTTAAAAATAGCAGCCGCCTGTCATTTTCTATTGTTAGCATGACAGCTGTCTTCCCTCTTCTGTTCCTATTAATGAAATAATTTCTGCTGCACAGTTTCCCAGGTAAACTAGGGTACATGCCGTACACAATCCATTCTATGTTTTCACTAAAATCAACTGGTGTACATGTAGTACACAATCCATTACATGTTTTCACTAAAATCAACTTTGTCAGACAGGCAACGATAAACCCACTGTACAAAAGTATTTGAGTGTATACAGTGCTCAGGCTTTCGTTTTTCACCGGTTCTTCAATAACAGGTTGAACATCTGTTGTGTAAATTGAGTGTTGAAGCATTATTTAGAAAGCAGTTCATAATTGACCAGAGTTCCCCCATCTACTAATGGTTTCATGATTCTTTGTTGGAAAACTGCTACCAACCAATCTCTGTACAAATTAACTTTAAATCGGTAAGTGCCTTTTCTAAAACTCATTGTCCCATCATTTAAAAAGCCTCAAGAAAAGTCTGTCTACTCCACAATTTCCCCACTAGAATCATTGGATGTCACAGTCTCACAAGATGCAATTATTGCACTGTACTTTTAGTTAGATCCAACAAAACAAATATTGAGAAGCACCAATAAGGCGTTTCCATGCAAACGCAGATTTATGCTTTTTTTCAAATTTACTGAGATACAATGGTGACAGAATCAGAGTATTTTTCCTAAAGACTGGAACAAAAAAAAGAAAAATATGTAGCAAGTTATTTATTTATTGCATTGTAATTTTAATTAGACAGTGTAGTCAAATTACCGTACATGCTATTAATAGAATGGGCATTTAAAATTTGGAATAACCTATCAAAGGGTTGAGAGGTGAAGTTTAAGTTTTAATAAAAATATAGGGGAACAATATGTTGCATCAAGACTGATAATCTTATAATTCCTTTATGTTCTGTAATCAATCAGAAAACTTGCAGGGCTGTTTTTATTGTTATTTATTTTAATGTTTAGTTACTGGAAGAAAACTAGGATTGTTTACATGCGTGAGTCAATATGTGTTTTGTAAAGATTGGTGGTTTTGTAGAAATAATCTAAAAAGAAATATGAAATCAATGTCAGCTAGAAAATCCATGACAAATGCATTGCTTGCTTTAAGCTGAAAAACAAAACAAAAAAATCACACCACAAATAAAACTATACCCAGAGTACTTGAGCAAAGTCAGAAAAAGTCCCAATTTTTATCAAAAGATTGCCTCAAATGAACAGTCAGCTAAACTACACTCCCCCCTGCTTTCCTTCTGGCAAAAATATGCAGTAAGTAACTTTGGCTTTCACACGTTTAAAAAAAACGCTAAATGTGCACCCTCCCTCTTGATAAATTCCTATTCTGCCTACTCACGTATCCTGAAGAACGAATGCGTCTTTTGTTAAAGCACCGAAGGCAGCGAGGCACAAAAAGCACCTCAACTTGTCCCAGCGGACCTCATTCATGGAAACGAAATTCGCATTGCCACTTAAGACCTCCAGTGGAGAGAAAAGAGGAACCCATGAGTTGCACACTATGAAGGTCCTCTTAATATGCGACAGATATTCAAGATTAAGTACTTGACGACACGCTTGGCAAAATCCAATTTCCTTTCTCTGTCCCCGTCCCGGTGTGATAGATTTATTGGCAGTGTTTTCTACATACAGTTAGTGGTGCGGCTCAAGAGTTGAAAATAATTCAGGTGTCACGGTGGAATGTTGGAATTTTATAAAATATAGTAATCCTCTTTATATGTGCACAAGTGATTTGTTCTTAGTGTTACTGCACCAATTTCAGTCTTAACTTTGGTCAAAGTCATGACCATATATATAGATAGGAGAACTGGGCTAAACTAAAAAAAACCCCAAAAAACAACATACATCATACCTAACTTAGAAAGACATTGCTGTGATGAGTCAATGTTTTTAAATACTTTGTGCCAAATTCTGACCCTACCATCTGAAATCAAGACTCATTCAACCAGGCAACAATTTCCCAGTTCAATTTTGTCCAAATTTCCTGAGCTGCTGTGTAGTGTTCTGAGAGGAGTGGCATCCGGTGTGATGTTCTGCTTCTGAAGTCCATTTGTTTCAACATTTGGTATTTGTGCATTCAAAAATGCCATCCTGAATTTTGAGTTTAATTTAATTGTTTTTTTTAATCACTCTGAAAACAACCGATCCATTTTTCTCTGATCTCAACAAGGTATTTTCATCTACACAACTGCAGCTCACTGGACAACTTTTCTTTTTCCGTCTATTCTGTAGAAACCCAAAAGATGATTGTGTGTGAAATTTTATTATCAGATTCCATGCACAAACCAGCCTGTCTGGCATCAACAACCATGTTCAAAGTCACTTAAGTTTCCTTTCTTCTTCATTCTGATTCTGGGTTGTGAGGCACAATAATTCATTTTTACTACATCTAGACAGCTGAAGGCACTGACTGGTTGCTGTGCATTAATTGGCTGATTGCTCGCTGTTTGTGTTACAAGCGTAACTAGCAAAATGACCATTGAGAGTCTATGGATCACAACTGAAGCTAATGAAACATCATTATTGATTCCCTAAAGGTTTAATTAAATTATATTTTAGAAAATAAGAGATGTCAGAAAACTGTAGAAAGTAATAACTGTGTATATTTTAATACCAAGCCTGGTACAAACCAGCTTCTTGTTTTGGGCTTTACTTTGTACAGAGGGTCTGGTTCCCTGGCTATGAGAAACAAATGCTTCCTGGAGTTGAAGACTCTGTTAAAGTTTTACATTTTACCCAATCGCTAACATGTGTAATACGCCAATTCAACACTACGAAGCTTACCAGAAGTTGTGTATGCTATAAAGACCAATCCTCCAAAAGCCAAACAAGATGACTGTTAATGTTAATTCAATATTTGGAAGCATGGTAAACACAGCATCAATGGCTTCTTTCATTTCCACCACTGCCACTACTAAAATTACAGGCAGACCGCAATGATAAAGGCCCAGAAAGTTATCATCATTCAGACCTTCTCCTTCTGTTCGCTGATTGGCACAATTGAAATTCTCATGGACAACTCCACTTCAATGGGAGCAAGCCCAGATGTAGCAGTGAAGGGAGATGACTTGAGCAGAATTGTGCAGGAAAGCAATGGCCAGGCTAAAGAATACTTAGTGTTGTAAACAAATACTATGTTACACATTTTCAGATTTGATTTTATCCTTCACTCAACTCATGAGAAAGGAATCCAAAGCCTCTTGCTAGTTGAAAAAAAAAGAAAAGCTTTCATTGATAAATCCTTAACGTCTTTGGAAAGGATAAATATTTTTGACTTAAAGTATGGTCTGTTGATGTGCAATTCCCTCCCATTTCATTCTTACATAACGGTGTACCACCACAAACAACACAACCGTTTATCTTCCATAACACAAAAACTGACAAGATTAGGACAGCAGAACTGCATGAAACAATGTGGTGAGATCCACTGGGAGCAACGCTTTGATTTTGGTCTCTCCTCACAGAGGACGGAGAAAAAGAAGCCACAATTTGTCCGTAAACAAAGCTGGAGGTTTTGTGATGCTATGCGAGGACGACTGTGACTCTGAAGCCTTGGATAACCACTCTGCCAACGATCCAGTGGGATTGCTGCACGTTGTGAACGCCGAAAATGTGCAAGAACAGGGTGGAGACCCACAGGGCCGCTGTTGCAACGTGGCTGACCTCTCACCTCTCTGGACAGAATAACAACAGCTGAGTGAAGATACAGAAAGTGTTATGATGGGCATGTTCTCACAGTGTAGACAACTGCAACTGTTTCTAACAGCCGGACACATCAAGTCAAAACAGCAGGGAGAATTAACTTTGCTTTTATTTCAGCATTCAAGCATCAACCTGAAAATCCAGCCTACACAAAGTGGCAAGCACAGACTTGTCAAGCTAAAGAAGGGAATGTCACCAAGCTGTAAACACTTCCTGTCAGGAAAGGAGCACTTCCTTAATCCTAAAGATACCAAATGATGCCAAACAAGACAGTGGTCTTGTTTGGCTCTTCCCATACTAAAATATCAGCATGTTCCGACAACATAAAACTATAAAATCTAAAATAAAATAATTATGTGGGGAAAAAAGCACAGGGAGGGGACTAATAATTTGTTATTCACATCCACTCATTTCCAGTTAATCCCAGTCCTGCTGTGAACCCCAGGAGGCGTTGGACTTCTCTGTGGGGATTCAGATCACAGGCCAGAACTCTCTGAACACAGAAGTCTGACCGTCTCCTACAGCATGTCACAAAAACAATGACCTGTAGTTAATCAGAAGGCGCATAGAAAAACACCCACTATCTGCATGACCGCAACATCATGGAATCTTTTGATGTAAACAGAACCATTCATTTACAACTCTTGAGTTTTTTTGTTGTCGTTTTTTTTTTTTTTTTTTTTCTCTTGAGTTTTTTTGTTTTTTTTTTTTTTTTTTTTTTTTTGCAAAAAGAAGCTTTAGGTTTCTTGCATATCTGTTTCTTGGGTCTCATATGGCAGGCAAGCATATGCATTTCTCTTTAATCTGTGGGAGACGATCTGCCTGCAGACCAGGCCTCCCTCGTTCTACACTCAGCTGCACACACTGTCATTAAACAAAACAGAGCCATGTGTCTACAACTCCCCAGCGGCCAGAGCTCCAGCACCAGTCTGAGGGCTAATTGTGACCTCGTGGAGTCATGTGACTGATGGTCAGGCCCAAAGTTAGAAAAAGAAAATTGAGCAACACAAACACAAGCAGACTCCACTGGGACTCTTTAAACTGGAAAGAAGGCTTGCAGATGGAGAGAGGAAAGAAAATAAGCAAGCAATGGCTAAAGGCCATCTTTTCCCAGAGCTGAAACTTTGCTCCACTTGAGGTGGTTGGTAGTAAAATCTAAACCATGAATGGTTATTATCCTCATTTACTACATACTGCCAAGATGCTAATGTAATAGGATAGCAAAATGACATCTCAGTGAAAAGAAAAAGTTATGCCATATATCTTTTCCATTAACAGAACTTGTCAATCTAAAGATGAGAAGCTGGATGGTTGAGCTTTATCATTTCCTTTATTTCAAAACTCATGTCCAAGTAAGGAATGCATAGAAATGTTCTTTTGTCAATAAACACAAGGAAAAAGAAGGACTTTGAACATATGATGTGCTTGTCATGAAAACTAATCAAGATTAATTTTAAAGAACGTCTTAGAATCAGGATAGCTCAGGAAATACTCTGCATTCTTTAATGTCTGAAGAGTCAAGAAAAAATTAATACTGAATTTTATGACAACAATAACGCTGTCTAAATGGGACAACACTAAGGTATGGTACCCATAGCAACCCACAGTTGCGCTCACAAGTGATAATTAATCAAATAATTACTTTCTTGCTTAAAGATGTCTCATGCCGATTATGAAAAACAACAGCTGCAAGGTCCAAAAAACACACACACAACACAGCTTTCACACAAATCTGTTGATTACTTGAACCTCGGCTTAAAGCTGTCTAAGCATTGGAAATTACTTTAAAACATTACTTTTCCACTTGAGCTGCTGCTATACATTTCCACAAGGTTTTACTTAGTCAGTTTTGCCTAATTTAAAATGCTTTGATTGCTTATGAAACTGTTGGGGAAAATGAAGGAGGGCTGTGAAGGGCTGTAACCCAATTCAGCCTGTTATTAATTTGAAATATCAAATAAAAGTTTTGTGACTTGCAAAAATGTAGTTCCAGCCCCTGAACTTTTCCACATTTTTTTCAATTTCCAACCTAAAACTTAAAGACATTTTATTAAGATTTTAATTAATAGAAAAAACACAAGATTCATGATGGATAATCTGCTGAACTCCTAGAGGTTTACCTTCCACCAGAGCAACAGCCCCAAACATGCAGCCAGAGCAACAATGGTTAGAGAAACATCCTATAGTTAGAATGTTGCAGACAATGTCTAGACCTGAAATCCAAAAGACAATCTGTGATAAAACTTAAAACAAATCTTTACCGGCTCTCAACCAAACTCCTGCTGAAGCTAAAGTTATGTGTGCATGTGCAAAAAACTGGTAGAGACATTCTGCAAAAACCTTACATTTGCATTTGCAGGGGAAGGTGATTACAACAACTTCTTGACTCCAGGGACGCTGAATGTTTATATCATACTTTCCTGGCTATTATATCCAAAATCTTTCCACTCTAATATTGTGCGCTACTTTGCATTGGATCATCATATAAATTCCAAATAAAACACATTGAAGTTTGTGGTTGTAACATGACAAAACATGAAAAAGGAAAATGGTTTGAATGCCGTATCTAGGTGAATGAATTTCAAAGAGTTCTCATGTTTTGAGCTGTTTTGTGAAGAGAAGGACTTTCACAGAGTCAGGTAATATTGACATTTGTGCTGGATGTTTCTCCCGTCTGTGGAAAAGATAAGTGTGTGAACGGCCGGTGGGATACACTTATAAAAATCCACTGATGTCTCGAATAACAAGGTTGAAAAGCAGAGCAAAGCATTCGGGAGGAGAGGAAATGATGCTGAGCAGTTTCTCCAAGCTCAGAAGGCAGAGGAATCTGTCAAGCATGCTCAGTCTGCTCTTGGTAATTGGAAGTTGGTGGATGGTACATTCAGTTGTAAACTACTTCACATTCTGGTGCACTCAAAGTGATCAATACATTTTATATCTGCTTATTCATCAGAAAAAACTATCTTTTGTAGAAACATAAAACTACAAATAATCTGAGTAATATTTGAATGTACCTTTTTATGTTGAGGAAAAGTATCCATCAAAGACTGTATGTCTTGCAACTGAGAAACAACAATGTTTAAACCTTTCCAATGGAAGAGCTTCTCTTCAGACATATTAATATGTTTCCATATTGATTGGGCTGCAGAATTGATTTTCTGAGCATGCAATAAGCATTACACATTTTCAAAAACATGTATGCTAAAACTCAATCCAATTGAGAATAGGAGTTTTGTTTTTGCCTCAGATAAATGCAACACAATATAATCAGTTATTGTTTGACCCAAGACTTACTTTTTGCCTTGTAGACAAGTTTTTAACAGGCAGTACTATCTGATGTGTTATAATCATCATAATCGACCCTCAGAGAGTCCGGTCCAACACGTTTCCACATAGATAAATCTGCAAGCTGGTAGAGCTGTGAGCATTGGAGGTTGCCAAACACAAGATTCCCAGGTGAACAAACAGATAGCAATGATAGCGTGAGGTGTTTCACGGGGAAGCAGCCACCTGTCAGTCAGCTTTACCCAACTGCCTGTTTACACATTTGTCGAACAGAGCCCATCATCACTTTGGGGCGTCCTTGAGAGGAGTTAGTTTAGCGCTGAGTGGAGCGATGAACTGGGAGATGAGGCCTTTAATTAGTTTCCAGGCAGGATGATAATTGATCATCTCTCTCAGCTAACTCTACCATGAAGGGCTCGGCGTAATTAAAAACAAAACAAATCACAATTTCCTGTAAACTCTAAACTGTGAGTGAAGGCAATGTGCATCAAAGTTTTACAGGGAAAGGAAAGTGAGAACTAGAATCATAAAAATCTTTAAAAAAAAAAAAAAAGAAAATAATCAGACCTTTAGTGTTTGATTTTAGTTCTTTATCTAGCTTTTCTTTCTTCTGGAGTCTGCTGAATAGAAATGGACTCAGAAAATTCCCTTGATGCTGCTATTGGCACTTCAGGCATTGGGTAAGCAGTGATATAATTAGCATTCATGAGTCAAGTAATTAAAACATCAATCCACCCGAGCAGTGCTGTTAAGACACTCATGCTCTGTGCTCAGTCAGAGTTCAGTGTTAAGCCTTTTCAATCAGAAGATGGGCAAGTACATTTATGAACACGCACACATGGTTATTTGTGAGAAGTTGTGCCAGAATCCATCTACAAATAACCAGAGATATCCTAAACTGAAGCCAAAGGTCGCTGATATGAAAACATAAAGATCATATTTGTTTCATTTCTTGACGCATAGTTTTGAAACTAGAAAATTCCTCAATATTTTTATTCATGTACTGCAACCTCCAATAACAATAAAGCTAAATTTGCAACTCAGACTTTGGAGAAAAAAATAAATCGATATTGGCCCAGAGACAACTCATCAGTGCATCCCTAAAATTAGGCACCATGAACATTATGCAGAATGGGGACACTAAATATTTTCCACCCTTTAACACCAATCTGAAAAATTAGGGGACAGGAAATAAAACATGGGAAACACCTCATCCTCCTACATAGATTGTTGGAACATGTGTATGGGAAGGAATATGATCCTTTATTCTCATGTTTTTAATTTATTCTCAGATGAAGAGTTTCTCTAGCATAGATATACAAACAATTACCTTCACTAACAGACTGGGAGAGAAAACAGCTCCCACACAACCTAATCCATAAAAAAAGTTAAGGTTGTGGAGCTATGAAGGAACACAGATTTATCTAGTATCCGTGTTTCACCTGAGTTTCCGCCCTGGATCATGAAAACTAAACATGCACTATTCCACCAAAGTACTTACACACATACTCAGACACACATTTGAAATGATATGAGAGCCTGTCTTGATACATAGACTTTATGCAACGCACCTTTTTTAAGTTCAACACATCTGCGAAAGTTGTCCCCAATTTTAAAGAAATATTTGACAATTTATATAGGAAAGCATGTTTGAGGTTAGTCACTGATGACTGACCTCATCAGTGACTTTGCTCGCAGTTTATGTTCTCACAGAAGACAAAACCCAACAAAATCCAATTTTTTGGTCCGTATACAGCTTTATCACAACAGTCTAAACAAACCAATGCCAATTTTTCACTGTGTGAATAATGTCTCCTCCACCAAACTTTAAACATGACGCAATGCAATCAAACAAAGACGGTTGTACCCGACTCATCTACTTGATTATCACTATATCATATCATCATTGCTTCAGAGTCCAATGGCAGCATACAGCTGCATTTGACACTCTGCTTTGCATTCGGCAAAGTAAGATGCGTCATTCTGTAAAGACTTCTACACATGATCCTTGAGGAAATCTAAAGACCAAACAAGATTTAGAGATCTGGAGCTACTGAACCAGCATCTGACAACAACACACACAAATTCACATATCTTAGAGTTGAAGTTGTTGGTAACGGTAGATACCTGAATTTGATAACGTAAAGGGGTGGCTTATATGTTTTGCCAATAGTTTTGTAATAAGGTATATTTATCTGCAACGGCACCATATTTATCCAACCTTCCTTCTCTCCACACACCCAAACCCCACCAGCTGTCAGCACTGGTTTAGCTTGGCCATAACATCATGACATCAAGCTCATACTATTCCATCAACTGCCTGTCAGTGTCAGCCATGTGCGCTCATGATGAGAGACACATTCAAAGTGCTAACGCATAAGAATCCCTGACTTCAGAAAACGCTGGTTAACATGAAAAAACCGTCATCTCTTCTATCGGCCTGAGCAGTTGAAGTGAAAAATTAAAGTATGATTTTGATAACATTTGACTATGTTAAAATGAAACCTGTGCATGTTGAAATCGAAAAGTAAAACAAGTTGTGTGAAAACAAAACGTTATGAGTGACTGAATAATTCCTTTAGGCTTTTATTTGCATTGTAGTTTTGCAACCTATAATTCCTTGCTTTTATCTCAATGTGTCATCAAACCACTGTTGGGGAAGTAAAAATCTCAGTCTTCCTTAATACAACATTCTTATGACAGCCTCCAGACATTGTGAAATATAAATAAAAGCACTGAACGAAAACCAACTGTAAAGTTGCCACATGTCACAAGACAGGTGCAAAAGCTAAATAAACACAGAGAAGGAAGTAACGTGAAGGTGAAAGTGAAGGGGACCACAAAACATTTCAGTACTCAGTCGTGACTGAAGAGTGATCTGAGGGCTGTCGGGTGCGTATATTCACAGGGATGTGCTTTCATCTCTGCTCTTAAGCAATACAAACACAGAAAAGCATTCCTCAGATGGATCACTCTCAGTAATTCAGCAAATCATGAAGCTTGCTGACACCAAACATCTCTGCAGCCTTCAAGACTTGAACCCAGAACATGAATTCCTGAGAATCCAGAGATGACGGCTGTGCGCCAAGGCATGGCTTGCATACCTTCTTCCTGTTTCCACCTTGCTGTGGGCAAGTTTGAATAATTGGTGAGGGGTTTGGTGAAGGTTTTGAAGTGCTTCAAAGCACTATGCACATAAAGAGGATCAAACTAAAGTCATATAACCTAACATTTATGAACTCTTCTCAAAGTAGAAGATATCATCTTGATGAACCCAAATTGACTGATGAACCCTGACTGAAATTTGGGGGATTTAGATGCATTCGTGATGTTTTCAAATCATTCAAAACGTAGAGAAATTCAGCTTTGTTTTTCTACAAATATATAGCTGTAGAGTTGTGTAATATATGACAGCACTCCCTGCAGGGCAGGTTGGATATTAGACCGGGGCTGATGGCGCAACTCATGCTGCTGTGTGGCTGTGATAACAAGTTCTGCCACTTGTAATTTCTAACATGACTTGGACAAGTGCCTCTAACACACCACGTTTTCTTTTTAATGAAGAGACAGGCAGCCGTTTTATGAAAATAACAGCCTACTTTGGACAGAGAAAATAAGACTTGTTTTGTTTTTTTCTAACTATATCAACAACAAAGGTAAAATATTGTCAATAAAAAGTTACTTCAACCAAACTTCCCCCACCTTTTCCTTGTTGTCTTGTTCCAAAGGAGGTGAAGAAGTGGGAGACTTAACGCTCCCTACAGCTACGGCTTGGGTGACTGTGACACCCCCGCCCGGAGCTGGGCTGCTCTTTTCGATAGTTTCTACCTTTATAAGTCGGTGCTTCGGCGACACAAATTTATTATCCGATGGGACCACAGTGTTCAAGCTCGAACCGAAAGAAATATTTCCACCCGGAGTGTACGGGTCTTCGAAGTCCAACTCCTTCTGTAGTTTGTAAGCAGCTAGGATGTCCGGCTGGGCTGGACTCGGAAAAGTGGCCCCGGTGCCAGTTTGCTGGAAGCCAGGCGCTCCGGGCACACCGGTGTGACAGTGTCTGTAGTCCGGTTTTGGTGGCGCCGGAGGGGGTGCTTTGGTAGTTTTGAATCCTAGGTGCTCCTTGAACCACTTGGCCATACTGCCAGTTCATCGCTCTGAAGTCAATGAATGTAGTTTCAGCTTCACCGTTTCCGCCAGCGCAGCCCGAATAAAGTAGGGGGTCCACGGGTCACGCGCGGCCAGCCGACCAGGTTCACAGCGTGTCGCCAGTCTCGTGGCGGACCGAGGAAAGAGTGCGCGGGCGCCGGCAGAGAGCAGCCACGGGGACTTTTCTGATCTGCCCCGCCGCAACTCTGTCACTGTCACACTCGCACACAGCCACGCATACACACGCACGCAGCTGTCGCCCTGACCGCTCGGCTCCGAACCACGTCAGTTTTCCCAGACTACGCAACACAGGAGCGCTTGTGCAAGAGGAACTCACGTCTCACACAACCTGTCCCCCTTTCCTCCATACCTGAGAACACTCACTGCCACCTACCGGACTTTGGAAATTGCGCTTGCTCGATGTGGACCTTAAACACAGTCACAGCAGCATGCATAGATGTATCAGCTGAAATCTCATTTTACCACTTGCCCCCTTAACAATACTTTCTGAAACAGTGAGGAGTCCAGAATGCTTTTGTGAGGTGAGAGAAAACCAGTCTTTAACAGTAAACATTTTCTAGTCTTTAACAGTAAACATTTTC
>NW_026562386.1:11202623-11227279 GCF_027474105.1 Poeciliopsis prolifica | reverse complement strand
AGTCTTTAACAGTAAACATTTTCTAGTCTTTAACAGTAAACATTTTCTAGTCTTTAACAGTAAACATTTTCTAGTCTTTAACAGTAAACATTTTCTTCAGAGACATTTGGAATTAAAGAAAATGTAATTTCAATTTGGGATAACATATTTCTGAATTTGAATCAAATTGCATTGAATAAGGAGCTGTATTTTCATTCAAAAATGTGGCACAATATCCAATGACATGTCACATATGTATTTGGTTTGATATATGTCCATTTAATCTGCAAAAATCACTTCAATAATTATTTTTAGAAATAAAATGTTTAACTACAATAACAATTGTTATGACAATTGCATATTTTTCATATATCATTTTATTTATTTATTTATAATAATAATGAACTTTTCTTAATTTTAACAAAATGTATCCCATATCCCATTCCTCTATCCTACTTTGTTTGGGTGTGCAAACAGTTTTTCTGAAAATTGGAAAAGAACAAAGTGAATTGACTTTCTAGATATTAAAAATGTAACAAATGAGAAACAAAGCTGTGCTTGCAAATCTCACTATTTCATTAGTTAAAAACCACAGAAAAGTTTAAGTATTTCAGTATATTGCATTTGGAATCACAAATAAATACAGCTCAAATATTCAGTTGATATTAGTTTATTTACATCACAGATTCACAATAAACATTGTCTCAAGGCACTTTGAAAAACAAAATCCTATTTATAGGCAGAAATATGATGTCATTTCAGTCAGATTATATAGAAATATTTGAAGTCAACTCCATACATTCCAATTTGATCCTCATTATAAACCAATGTTGTCAGATTTATTTCATTATGTGTACTGGTAAAAACATTTCTCACAAGTAAAACCCAACCAATCATAACAAGTTATTAACTCTTCACCATTCCCAGTGAAAAGCAAGATCCCTTTATACTGGAAAGAAACTACTCAGTCTGAATGGCCTTCAAATGTGAGGTTTGAGAAGATAAACACAGAAAGCACAGTTGCACCGATGGTGAAATAATTTTGATATTAAATGCAAAGCAAAGAGTAAATTGCTGGGGTAGTTCTTTTAAGGGATTTATCTAGGAGTGCTGAAAAGATAAGCTTTGAGCCAAACATTAAATCTATGGGATGGAGAAGGCACTATGAAATGGACTTCAGCCTAGTTTAAGATAAAAGGTAAAAAGGCAATTTTTTCTAGAAATATAGTCTACCTTTCATATTCACTCAGGTAATGCCAGCAAGTATTTAAATGCTTCTTTCCTCACCTCCTCATACGCTTACCTTCAACAGGACTCAAGGGTAAAGTGTCCTCTGCTTATTCTCACTACTCTTATGTCCAGATGGCCACAGCAGCATGTTTTAATTGCAAATTGCATTGCAAATGATGAGTGGACAGGATGCTGAAGTCTGTATTAACATTGGGTACAGTCCTCACAAAGGCAATTATGCAAATAGATGAGGTAAATTGTTTAAAACGCCAGCTTCGGTAAACATTGTTCTCCAAGGTGTCTTTCAATACTTTTAGTGGATATGACCATTGGTTCATTTGCTTGATACTAATTGTCTTAACAATGGGCAATGAATGAATGAAAAAAAAAAAATCACATCTCTTCTCCCAGAGACAAACTGGAGCAACAGTCTGCTTTAACAGCAGTCACGGTTGCAGCTCAGCAGGGTTTTATGAAGCAATACTTCTTTTTAATATCACCACAGACAGCCTGGAGCAAGTCACAGTACACAGATCAGAGTTTAGCCATGGCTGCCCTGGAGAGAAACAACTCCATGCTCTGAAGATCAACACAAAATTTATTATTTATTTATTTTCAGTGGTATATTAAACTGCTGCACTTTGGGTTGAAACAATAACTTTACCAATGTACTTTTATTTTTCAGTGTCATTAAGCACAACATATTTTGTTCACCAGTATCTCAGATATAAATGAGTTGATAGAAACAAAAAATGCCTTTCATGTTTCTCATCCCAATGTGTTTTCGCCCTTATTTGACGTGCTATAAATGAGTCTCACACTTTAGAGGATCTCTGGTTTGGTGAAGCAGGTGTGTCATTTATGTTTCTTCGCATGACACAAATTCCCTATCTTTTGTTGAGCTGCCGCAATTGTGTTCACCTGTTCCCTCTAGCTGCCATGGCTGATACCCTTTAAAATGCAAATCCTTTAATCTAGCACCTCATAGGCAACAAGTGCAGCCTTTCAAACCCACGTAGCAAGCATTTGTTTGTTGGGAGAAATTTCTGCGTAAGGATTCTCCTGAACTTGTCACACCTAAAATGTGCCAGAGTTGTTAGCAGTCTATCAACTCAAACACCCTGAGCCAGTTGAAAAATGTCTGTAGGCATCCAGGATCTGAATGATGATCATCATATACAATTGGTATATAGGAGTCTCAAAATTATGTCTCTTACATCACTGCCATTCCCACAGTTGAACCCCTCCCCACACACCCCACAAAAGCCAACACTTTCCACAAAGTGTAACCTATGCACCTAATGACGAATACAAGAAGACGCCACACCTGAAACAAAGGTCTTGTGTTTAGTCTGATGGAACAGGGGCAATGTCCTCTCAGATGCAGATTTGTTCATACTAACATTTTCACCTGATTTTACCTAAATAATCAAATGAGGTGAAAGGTCACTTGGCACATTGAGACAATGATGTCTCCCCGAGGTGTCATTGAATTTTTATGTTTCTAAAATATTTATGAACACTCTTGTAACCATTCTTTGTTACAATAAGTTATGCATGTCAAGATTTTTCTTATTTTTTTATGTGTATAAATAGGCCAGATTTGTTAAATTTAGACTATGCAGTTTCCCACCGGCAACAATTGTTGCTGAGTATAAAACCTACATTTTCACTACCATAGCCAACATAAAATGTAACAATTCACAAATATTATGTGTTAGGGAGATCCAGGGATTGAAATCCACTCACTTCTTGTATAGGAAAAAAATTGGGAGTTGTTTATTTTCTTTCTTCTATTGTGAACAGAAAACTATCTGCTCTTTTCTTTGTATGCTGCCAGCTGAGAGTACACTGTGAGCACTAAGAAGCAGCTAATTCTGTACCTTGCAGAAACTGACAACAAAAAACAACACAACTGTGGTAAAGAAAAGAAAGAATGCATGGTTTGAAATATGCTTTGTGAATAAAACTGAAGAAGACTGGCATAAGTTTGGGCCAGCCCACTTTTATTGTTTTATATCTAAATAGAATTCAGTTGAACTACAACTGTCTTCAGAAGTCACCTAAATTGCCAACAGTAGCTTCCTGTGAGTTATTTAATTTCAGTATAAGTACAGGGTTTCCTTACAGAACAAACTAAAAATTCATGGAAAAGTAAAAAAAAAAAAAAAGAAAGCAGTTGCTGCAATAAGAAGTGCCCTGTTGGTTTGTAGAAACGTAAATCTGATAAAGACATAAAAAAATAAAATAAAATAACAGCTGCAGTTACAGCAAAAACAATGATCAGGATAAGCACACCTTTTCAGATATTGAGCTGGAACAATTTTAAATTTATGTATCATTTTCCTTTCCATTAATGTTTTACTTTGAGTTGGTCAAACTAATTAAATTCTTTGAAGTTAGTTCTTGTAACACGACATCTTGTAACTTTCTATTTACAACAATAGAACAACTTAGCTGAACCTGGATGATGGTTTATTTTGACTGTAAATAAATATGAATGCATTCAGCAGCTTCTGCTGAAAACTCAAACAGCTGTCAAGTCGTTCAAGACATTTGACAAGTAAAATTTCCCCTTCAGGACAGTTGAGTGAAAAATGATTCCTCTGTAGCTCGTGATACTGTCAGAGTAAGAGAGTATAAAACAAGAAAAATTTGTTTGAATATATCTATGATCAATTTTACAAGGCATCATAGAGAATTTTTTATCTGTATTTTACAACAAGTGAAGATGTGACTTCAGAATTACAACATCCTGTCTTTGTAACATGTCAGGTATGACGGTTCCTCTCAGAATGTTCGTATTTACAAAATTCAAGAGTTAAAAAATACCAACAACTTGATTAACTGCTAAAAAATAGTTACCTCAGGTGGATTAAAAACAGTGTATGCCCTCTCTAGCAAATTAAATAAGACCTCAAAATCTGGAAAAAATTTGAACACCTAAAACACCTATCTTACCAATTTTGTATGCCAAACTGCCATAACACTATAACTAGACATTTAAATTAAAACTTTTCATAGGATCTCTCTTGGAAGACATTTATTATGTAAGCATACTGTTGATATGCAAATGTTTGCGCAAGCATGTGAGAAATTTGTTGATTTGGTAATATTTAAATAGATTAATGAATGCAGATAAATACAACTTGGCATCACAACAATTTCCACTTGCATTGCAGTGAAAGAATATGCTGTAAATCCGGCTTTGTGGACTCTAAATATTACAATCTATTTAACATGGAAATGTGTCTATGTGATTTAAACAGCTGTCTTCTTGCCAGAGTAAAAGCCTGAAAGATGCACTTTAATTCTGAGATTTCTTTTCATCACTGTCACTCACGTAGCGAAATTTATGGTTTGATTTCCCAGGCTGAGGAAACATTTGGTTGACGATGTAACAGCCTCCTGTCTGTCAATGGCTGAATCACAAAGATCTTCTTCCAAAGGAATCAATATCTAATTGCTCAACTAGACAGCAGAAAACTCTTGAACCGAAGTGAAGCTCCCTACAACTGAACACAATAAGAACATGAGTCAAGTCAGCTTATTATATATTGCAGGCACAATCCCAAATTAAAAACCAATAATTCAGTTAAGTCATGGAGAATCATCAATTCTTAGCCTTTCTCATCTCGTCAATTAATGCACTAAAATGTCCGAAGATACGTAGCTGGACTTTAATCCAATGATTGTTGTGGATTAATATAAAACTGCCCAACTCTGCTGATGCAAAAGACAAAATAAGTTCAAGATTATTATTGAAGCAAAGAGAGGAAATGCATGTGCCTTACCTTAAAGAAATTATACCTCTTGAACTTTTCCACATTTTGTCTTATTCTAGCCAGAATTTTCTATTTTCATGGGATATTAAAATAAATATCACATTACGAATGCATTTTGCATTCATAATGCTGAATGCATTCTGAATCTATTCAGCGTTCATAATGGTTAAGACAAAGAAGTGCATATTTAAAAGAAAAAACTTAAATATTGTTTAAAAGTGTCTTTAGAGATAAATCTGAAAATTCTGGGAGGCATTGGTATTCAGCTCCATTAGTTGAACTAAGATTTGTGCCCATGGCGCATTCAGGTTGGATGGGACACGTTGGTGAATTAACATTTTAAAGTCCAGCGGCAGAGTCTCATTTGATGTAGGACTGGACATCAGCTCAGCCATTCTAACACATGGAGTCATTTCTTTGTAGCCCTGGGCTTGAAACAAACAGCCAGCCAGAGCCTCTGGCTGTTTGTTTAAGGCTCTTGCTAAGATGGACAATGTCTGTTAAGGGATAGAATTTAAAATTCTGCTATTGGGCTTTGCAATACTAAATCGCTTTGGGGCAAAGTATAATTCTGAGTTGCTTGTCAAGTACAAAGCACATATTCCCTTCAGGTCTTCGAACACCTGCTTACTCAGCTTTCCCAGGACCAAAACTAGGTCCTGGTCCAGAACTAAGTCCTGGTTCTAGACTTTTTCCATGTCAAGACGGGTGAGAAGAATGATGTTTTGAACTATGCTTCGTGGTCGACTCCAGACAGAGGCCAACAGGGGCCTCTGTGGAACAAGGTCCTGTACTTAACACATAATAGTAAATAAACTGCACTGGCAGAGAAACTTAAACTAATCAGTTACTTGGAACAATTTTATGTTTACACTCACAATTTTACTTTAGCAATAAATTAAGAATTAAAGTGTTGCACCTTTAATTTCTTGAACTGAGGCAGGATCAAAGCTTTCATCCATGAGGTGCAACCTGCAATTCTGGAGCTACCAGTGACTCTTTGACTCTTAATATTAAACAATAAAATATTGCCCTGTTTTTCTTATTATTCCATTCTTTTGTCCCATGTCCTTTTTGACCATGGGACAATAAGGCTATGGTCTTATTGTTGGTAAATATGTTCTAAACTGCCACTGCTCTCCTTGCCTGCCTGGCCTGTCAGATTAGGGTTCTGGGCAAATTCTTCATAGATCTGCACTTCTTTCACACAATTTCAAGGTACAAACAGTGGGCATCTAGCTCTATTGCTGTTGCTGCTCCCATGATGAACATTGTGATGCTCTAATATAATTTTTACATGCTGTTTACATGTCTTCATGGTTCTTAGACACTTGGTGGTCAAAATGGATTGAATAGTCCTCTGTTTCCGTATTTTTATGATGCTGTTTATTCACTAATATTCTGTAGGGCACAACTTAAGGATTCAGAGAACAGCTATTTTTATATGTGAATGAAATTACACTTTATTTACTAATTAGGTGTTGTTGGATTGGACTCATTTAGGAGTGAAGAAGTGAAGAGGGATTAATACATATGCATTCCACACTTTTCCAGTTTTATTTGTTTAAAGCCACATCCCAGTTCCTTCCTGTGTCATGTGATGATGTTAACATGACAAACACGACAGTGATGTTTGTGGTCATAATGTGACAAAATGTGAAAAGTTCAAAGGATTTGACACTGCAGAAAACAGATGAAACACACAGGATGCTTTGGAGCAGTGAGTAATTGTTTTGGGAGGAAAGCTGTTCATGTGTGTATGAGTGACAATACGACCCAGGTATTCTGTCTGACAATGTAAATTTGTTTACTTTTCAATATATGTCACTCAAAGTGCAGGCTGGAGGCCACTTCATTCCGTATCTCATCTTGAAATAGAATGGATGTCACCTCTGGTTGTTTTAAATAGGCTACTCACTCAAGGGGTGAACTGCAGTAGCTTGAATTAAATACTATACTGTGTGCGCTTAGTGTTGTAATAAATAAAAACTTCATTATTATCATCAAATGTTATAAAATTATTGTACCAGGAAATTACATACATCATGTTTGAAGGGGGTAGGTGTTGTAAGGACAGAGAAAAAGACCTGGAATTTCCAAAGATGGGTAGTAGCAACTGATGATGAACTCTCACGCAGCCTCAAAACAAAAGACTGCTAAACTCCTTGCAGATACATAAACAGCTGAATGTATGTGATACTCAGACGTCAAGTTTTTATAAACTCTCCAGATTCACACAGCTGTTTTTGTTATCTGTCCTTCTGATGTTGCTGTCGCTATGAAGAAAACTGATGGAGAGTATGTCTCCATCACACTATGAGTACACTATGTTCGTGCCTCCCTGTTTTGCTAAAAGACATAATAATGACATAATGCTGCATTCCTGACTGTTATTCAAAAGGTACAATTCTCACTTTCCATACCAGTGATCCAACATACCCCAGTTACATCAAGGAGAGGATTTTTTTTATGTCCTTTCCTAAATTTCATTTTGGACGCCTGGTCTACATCCAGCATATCTCTTTTGTAGTTCGTTTCGGTTTGGGGTCATATTTCGGGCACAACGTGGGCTTTGCAAAAGTACTTTCGAAACAGCTTTCCTGTTGTCATGGTTACAGATCCTGACAGATGTACCATAATTGACGCAAAACATTATTTGAGCAACACCTCTAAATCAGCACAGATAAACTGTTTGAAGAATTTACTTTGAAATCACTCAGGTCAATAATGCGCAAAGAAAGACACAAATGGCTGCACCACAGCAACACTTTTTGTTTTGATGTCTAAAAGTTTGTGTTTTTTGCTGAAAATGTAGATGTGTAGATCCCCAAATAATGAAAAAATAACCAGTGTTAGAAAAACACTACTCAGTATCTTTTACAACATGAGTCTTTAGTTAATACATCTATATAAAAGTTTAATTACCACAGTGTTAGGTTAATAAAGCTGTATAGCAGTATCAATAAGAACTTTATCACAGCATCATGCAAATCATTTCCAATACCTCTTCCTAGGTCCTGAATGTTTTATATAGAATATAAATGACTCATATAAAGCTTCAAGAAAATATGAAAGACACTTTATCTGCATAGGGATTGATACAATACTACAGTGCTCAGGTAAAAGTTTGGATCAGGTTCTGAGGAATCTAAGTTATTACAAAATAAAATTTGTATTTATATAGGGCAAATAAGAATAAGGTCAGTATTATTTTGAATTATATGTAAGTCAAAAGAACAAATGAAGCTTGATTTTAGGCATTGACATTTGACTACACATAAACAATAGAAAACCATAAAATCTCAGCTTTACTTGCCATGTGTGTGCACACAATCAAGAAATTCGACTTTGTTTCCACTTTGTTAGAAAGTGGAAACAATCTGTTTCCAATGTCTGCTTTCAATCTGCAGACATTTTCAACATAAATAATAAAAACAAGGTGAAAAATACATTAAAAAAAACAAACATTAAAACATTTCTAATGATACCACAAATAAAAGAAACAGAAAGCCAAATTAAAAATAGTTCAGTTGATTTTTTTTTTCTTAAAAAACCCTAAAATCTACAAATCTGTGCAACTGGTATTGTACAAAGCACAAACTATTCTATTTCCAAACTTTTTTGCAGAAGTTATTTCTTAAACTTTATTCAAAAGAAGGTAAAATTTAAAGATACATGTGCTTCTTTTTTTTGTTTGTTTTTTTAAAGTAAAGGTCACCATAGCTATTTAAAAATGATGCAATGCTTGTAGAGGGAAACTACAAGGGAACTGTCTCCTTGTAGTTTTCATTTTTTTAAATTCTGTCTGAACTTATCTGTTGCAGCTTTCTGAATTATTTAGAAAATGCGTGATTAAATCCCCCCCAAAATCCTGCCAGTCTTGGTTTGTTGATTCTTCTGTCACTCTACTGGATGCATCACATTTGCTGCCAAGAAAAGCACTCCAGTCGACATGTTACCTTTTGAACCCTGCTAAGTATGTCACCCAGTTTGATAGAACCCGCGCTGTCACACCATGCAAAATGAGGATTTACTGCCTATTAAGTGGAATCCAAGTGTGTACTTGGAATGCATAAGATGCTGTGAAGCCTTGCTTCAAATGATAACGGAGCTTTTAGAATTTATTCTTAGTGATCCATGGTGTTTAGACCATGAAAGGACAGTGAGGGGGTGAAAAATCCAAAACAACATATTTCTAGCTTCTGTTCTCCTAAATACACAACTTACATGAACAAAACTCTGCATCTGCGGTAGAGCAAAAACTATTCTTCAAATGGTGCTTCTGAGTTGTATTCTTGAGGATGACTCTTACTATTGTGGCAGCATAATAGAGGTCGTTTAGGCTTGTGAGTGCATTGTGTGTGACTGTGATGAATCAGAGCGGAATGGTTCATGACTCTCAGTCAGTGTGAAACAGTCAATGGCCTCTGACGGATGAAAATTTGCTGCTCTTCTCTCCTTTTTTTTTCCAAATATTATCCAGTCCCACACTGCTGTGTCCCACTGCGGGACTGACGATAGGGTTAGAAAAAGTCCTATAACAGAAACTCAAAATTTTGAGTTTTGTAGTTGCTCTAAAATAAGAACATGAATTCTTTCATTTTAATTTTAAAAATACTGCATTTTTACATATTTTCCTTGTGGCTTGAGCCGCAGCAGAATGATTATTATGTCAGTCATGCCTCTCCTTGAATACGATTTCATTATTCCAAAGCATAATTACCAAAGTGAGAATTGCCAACAGTTAAACTCATATTGATTGCCTTGCTGGAGGTTATGGTGATTGGATACCCCCCACTGCAGACACCCTCATTTTCTTTTTCATTTTAATTTTGATTTTGAATGTTTTCTCTGACTGACAAAGAAAGTCTCCAGCTGAGCAGGTAAACTGTGTCTGGTGTGTGATAAGGAGAACTTCACAATCTTAAAAACTGGTCTCATGGTAGCCTATTAGGGTAAGATCTGTGATGGATGGTGATATGCACTGAGGCTCTGGGTTTACAGAGGAATTTCACTTAATAGCTTTGCTGCAGAGAGGTAGACATAGTTGTAGACAGTACGTGGCATATTTTCTGTTCAAATGTGAAGGGACAATTCCTTTGGGTTATAACACACAAACATTCGTGCCTAACTTGGATCTTGCATCAATGCCAGAGCCCCTATTCATGTGTTCAGAGCTTGTGGCATCACTCAAATCCTGCAACACATTCTCAATTGGATTCAGGTCTGGGCTTTGACCGGACCATTCTAGCTGATGAGTAAGCTTTATTCAAATGGATTTTGTTCTGCCACTCTTCCATGAAGACCAGATTTGTGTAGCATACCATAAATATAACTCCTGTCTACTGAATCTCCAACCTAAGCTGTGGATTTCAGCAGCTCTTTTGTCGATTTTATCTGTCTTTTTCCTGCTAATCTGATTAATTAATTTTGCTTTGTAAAACATTCCAAGAACCACTTATCCCTTACTGTCCACTTCACAATTATGCACTATTTGGTGTAAGTCTATCACATAAAATCCCTATTAAATACACTGGAATTTGCAGTTGTAAAATGTGAAAAACATTCCAGCAGTACTGAAAGCAATGCACATGCATCAGCAGCAGTGAGTGGCAAAGCTGCATCAAAACCAATAACTGGCTGATTGAAGCATCCATGACTTGTCAGAGTCAAATCCAGTGATGGACGTGCCCTCAATCATGTCTTGACTCGTATCTTCCAAACCCGATGTTGCCCTATTTAAAATGCACAGCTCGAAGGCAAGCAAATGCATCCTGCCTTGCTTTCACAGCACATGGATGGAAGCTGGCAGGAAGCAGTTATAGACTAAGAGTGTTCATTGATGGGCCTGTTTGATAATTAAATCCCAAAGTGATTCTCAGAGTGCTGCACTGCTGTTTTTCAGGGTGTGTAGTGAGGGCAGTAAACTGCATGCAGACATTTCTCTAATTAAAAATGAGCCAGAGCGTCTATAAATCCTCCATAAATCAAAAGTTAATCCAATTAATATCTCCTCAAAAATAAAGATAGCGCTTAAGATGAAGAAGATGACACTTATTGCTTGATTTAAGTTAAGGCCATGTGACATGATTTTTAAACACACAGAAGTGACTTTATTCATTGATCTCTACCATGTGTTTTAATGTTATGGTTCATTTGCTCCCCAGAAACTTCAGGGGTATCAATAATTTGTTTGTCTTGTAATTGCATATTGATTCAACAGATTCAATGTGGCTGTTTACCTTTTTTACTTCACTGAATTCTCTTGAAGCCAAACCAAATCCCTACAGGTGCAGGGAGTCATAATATTCTCTTTAGAGGTGTGCGGAAGCATTTACTTATCCTCCAGGTGATTCTAACCACCACTGCTCTGCCTTTGTCTTGCACTGGGATATGTAAACTCCTCACTCTTTATATCCAAAAACAATGTGTTGCTAAGAGAATCCGGCGGCACATTTCACATGCCACAAAACATGAACACCCACTGGTGTTGAGTACCTCTCCTACACCTTCCCAGACAAATTAGACACAGCTGAGTAGCACTCAATGGGCTTCTCCCGAGGGAAATCATCACAAGACAATGGGCTTCTCATCCTCGTTTTATGTTTTTGAGGGAGGAAAAATAGAATGAGAGAGAGAGTGAGGCCAAAAGACTTCTGAGACAGCCCTTGAAAAAATACAGGTGAGAGACTGCCTGGATCTGACAGTCATGGAGCTATGAATGATAAATAATTTCCTCCTGAGTTTGCTGATGTGAATCCTGGAGACTTTATAGTGGTTGTGTTTTCAGAAGGATGATTACGCGCTGAAGATGATGGATGTAGGACGAGCAGTGTGGGAGACAGGAGGATGTCCAGGCAGTCCTGTGGCGGGTGACTTGCCACCGGCAGCTATTACCACAGCCTCATTACACACATGGCATGAAGTAAACTCTTTATCTTGTGGAATGAACAACAGAGAAGAGATTTCAGCAGTCTTGCTCAATTAGGTTGTAATATTCACATCACTTTCTTTTGGGTGGGAGTCTGTGAAGACTTTCAAGTGTAAACAAGGACATCATAAAAGAAGCAGAATCTTTTATTGAGGAGTGCAAGTAAAAATAAGAAAAGTTCAACATCTTTCTAGGAGCTGTCAAAATGATATTCAGCTCTCATAAAAAAGAGAATCTTCTGAGAAAATTCTCTCCTACTCTTCCTTTGCATCAGCTTACAAATGTCTTATTAGCATATTATTTTTGGACGGGAGGAGGTGACATTCAACCCTGTTATCCAGCTGCACTGACCTGTGTCAAGTCATTGACCCGAACAAAACAGAGCAGATTTCTTATGATGCTTCAGTTCAGTGAGTGGATAAAGATGACAGCTTGAGCGCTGAGACTGTCAACAAGAAACATCCAACTGTTTAACATGTTGCTGCTGGAAAAAGGAAGAAAAAACAAACAGTCTAGTTTCCTGCATAAAAAAAAAGTCAGAATAAAGTCTAAAATTAGCTCATTTGCTCCTTTCCTCTTTTCCATTCCAGTTTAAATTGACAATTTATTTACCTGCTTTGTGAGAAAATATGACACTTAGTTTTGCCAGCTCACAGATATGCAACGATAATGCCCATGTGATTATGCCTAGAACACATCTTTTTTACTGAAGTACGCTTGACACAACTGACAAGAAAAATATGTTCACATTTCCTCTGTGTTAATAATTCATCTGCGAGGTGTTGCTTGTGGTTGTGCATTTTAAGATGGCATAAAATATGTTACGATTTGTTGTAATGGCATTTTTTCATCAGATCCTTTCTTATAGATTTACCACAACTACCAGATTCTTTAAAACTTTCAGTCTCTGGGATAAAAAGGAGAGTAGTTTTAAGGGTAAAACAATGCTTTCAGGGCAGCTGTAAGTCAATATATTCAAAATACATTGTTTGAATGCAGAGTGTGAAATAGTGTTTCCAAATAGTTTTTTGTGATTGCAATATGTCTGACCTTCATATCGCAATTTGATATATTAAATATCTTATTCTAATTTAAATATTGATGGATAATTATATCAGATTTAAAGTGCAAATCCTTTGATATATTCATTTTAATCACTGTATATGGTTTTGATCCCAGATTGATGAATTAATTTGGAAACAATGTCAGCTGACCTCATGGCTGAGGTAATATGAAAGCTATGTGAGTCAGATCAGTAAATTGTTTTATCATCTAAATAATAATAATAATTTAAAAAAATCTAAAAAAGTTCACTTTGGATTTGGAGCACACACCTGCAGCTTTTAGGAGGCAGTAATGTGAGACTATGCAGCAAATTCAAACATCTCTTTTCACTGTTTGTGAGTTAAACTGAAGAAAAGCTTGTACAAGCAGCTTTTTTACACAGCTATCAGCTGATTAAGTCCATGTGTTTGTTAACCTGACGATGAAGCGCACAGAAGACACATTTTCCGCAGAGAAACCACAGCTTGTTTTCTCTGGGAAACAGCCACCTAGTAATAAGTAGCAGGAGTTTATTGGGTGTATCTTTATGTGCTGTGAAAGCTGAAGAGCTGCAGGCGGTTGTTTTATATCCTTCCTGTTCTCTTGCTCACTTTTGTCCCAGAGTAGCTGTAATTCTCAGTCTGTTAGGTTGAAATCATGACACTTTGCACACAATTCCGATCAATGCAGGTTAAAACCACAATTATATGACTTCAGATAATCAAACCAGTTCTAAGACTGATTGTTTTTGCATCTTAGAGCTGATATCAAAACTATGAAATGCTTGTGTGGAAATCTATGTTCAAGTTCTTAAATTCAGAAACTACCTGTAAATTTCTCATATAATTTTGATCTGGTGATGGAAATGGTTCAGCTAGATCTCAGCTACTGTCCTTGTGAATTTAAATCAGTGTAACCATAAAATGTATATTTACCATAAGTGGTGGAATAGAACTATAAGACAAACAGTTAAAATGCATCTAGTTGCACTGATGTAACTAACTCAAAAATATGGAAGCAGCAATCTTCCAAAGGTTCATTTATACAAATTTTCCTTGTATAAGCTCATTTTAAAACACACATTTTCATTCTGAATCATGGTACTATGAAAAATAATAGTCTTATTCTGCGGTATCCAAAGGTACTTACAGAACAAATCTCAAAGTTTCAAATCATCTGCTGTCAGATCCAAACAACAGACTACAGTTTTAGAATAGTGTATTGAAGAAACATCATCACTCACAAATTCCCTTCCTCCTTATTTGCTGATTGACCCAGTTAAAATTCAGCTGGAGTGAAATGTTTCAACAAGCTCCCAATTATGACATCACAATCTGCGTGCACTGCCCCGTACCAAGCAATGCAAGCAGAGCTCCCTCCACCTCATCTTTTGCTTCTTGGTCAGAGATGTATGGTTGTAGAATTTTGCATCTGTTTCCAGCTATTTTTACATGAATAAAATGTGATTCTGGTTCGGTCAGCAACAGTTTAATTGCATAAAAATAACAGACCTAAAATAGATCATTCTGAAACAAGCTCAAAATACGCAAAACAGAGCAAGTTAAATCCCATGTGAGAATGATTGTGCATAAAATGTAATGAACATATTTTGCATGGCCCATAGACTTATCCTAACTTGTTTAAAAGGAAAAGTAATAGGCCCCCTTTTCTTCCAAATCAAAAGAAAATGGCTTTGGGGTGGAACTAAATGTTCTTCCAACAGAGTGGGGTGATTTGCATGCAGTCTTATGTGATAAACTATCTATCTCGTCATGTAAGGCTTTTTAATGAACTGATATTCAATTCTGTCCAGCTGTATTATGAGCAAAAATAGTCATTTTGCCTATATAGAAGTTGAGGTCTATGTGAAGTCTGGCTCATATTTTATCTTGTCTAGAGGACAGAAAGTCCACTGTGATAGTTCCTCCCCTGAGAGAACAGCCAGTATCCTTATAGACCAATGTAACGGGTTACCAGGCAGACAGAGAGAAACTGGACTTTGTCTACTAAAAATATCCTTGTGTTCACAGCAATCTGCCACAGGAAAGTTCTGACAATTTTATTGTGTTCTAGAGGGTTTGTCGTTTTTATAGGTGCCTCACCTTCAAAAAAGACCATTTAAGTTTTTCTAAGCAAATCAGCAGAAAACATGCAACATGAAAGCAATCAGAAGATTATTCCCCTCTCTGAAGAGACTAAATGTATCATTCCTTCATAAAGATACAAGTCATGTCCCATCTGAATGAACATGATTAATACCAGGGGATAAAATATTACCTCCAGGGAGCTGTCCAGTAACAATATATTTAATTAAAGTAAATGATTTCAAAGGATAAACTGTGACTTATACTGAGGGGCTTCAACCGTAAACTATTTTACAGGCTGAGTCATTTTCTATGGAGGACTCATTAAATAAAATGATTCCAGGAGGCAGGGACTTGGACAACGCTCAACCTCTCTGCTCTCTCTGATAATGTGTAATATTTTATATGTGAAGATATCTGTATGTGCGAGAGCATCTTTCCATGCTAATTCCCCACTTTTGACGTCCGAACTCACCTTTCTGCCCTGGTCTGATCAGACCTCTGACAAAGCATCACAGAGGTCAAGGCATCTGCAAGACGGCTGCCGGGCTTCTGATCCGCCGACTTCATCGACATGCACACATGCAAACTGCCGTATGCAAATTCAGAAGGGCAATTTCCACTGGCACCCAGTGGGAGACAGTGTAGCTGACTGACAACTACAGACCCTTGTTCAAGAAGCAAATGGATACGGTTTTTGCAGATGTATCAAATTTACATCCACTTAATGCTAATGTGGTTTTCCTGCAGATGAAGATACCCAACACAGATGGTGCTCTATAGTTAGGTGTGGTGTGAGGAGACGCAGCTGAGGAAACAACAGCGTTTTTAAATTAGCAAGATAACACATGTTTCAAGCGTTTTTCTTAGTTATGTATCAGCTTAATGGTGAGCTTTTGCAAGACATTTAAAACGGAGTCCACAAAGTGAGTATATTTATATGAATTTATGTAAAATCGTGGTTCAACTGCAACAAATTATGATTTTGAACATGGGTGATGCACAAAAATAAATAAATTGAATTTGTGTATTTTAATGCCATCACAGCACAGATGATTGAAGGTGTACTAAATACTATCTCTACATTTAGGTCTTGCATTACATTTATCCCACTTGGATGTTGTGAATCTCACATTTGTATGGCTTTTCTGGATTGTCTTTTGATGACCTTCACAAATATCAAGAGGTGGTAAAGTACCCAAAACTTGTGCTCAAGTAAGAGAAACATTACTTCAACCAAAAACTTGTGTATAAGAAAGAAAATTTATGTCAGTTTCTGATGCAGTTTTGTTTAAAATTTAAATGTTTTTCATTTAATATATGTATAAAATGTATTAAATGAATACATTTAATACATGTATTAAATGTGTTAATACATTTGGATTCTACTCAATTTTTTGAGTAGAATCCCAAAATTCTACTCACTTAAAAGTGGCAGTACTTCATAATTATAATATTAAAGTAAAAGTAAAAAGTATGGTGTAGTAAAGCTACTTCCAGGAACTAGCTGAACTCCGAATTGAATCTGATCACCTTTCAGCCCTTGCAACTGAGAGAATTTACAAAGCAGAAATGCATATTATGCACATTGTGAAAAATTTGGCAAAAAATATTAACCAATCAACTAAAATGCCTAAGTAACAGATGCTGCAGTGCCATAACCTCTGTGCCGCCTTTTGTTTTTCCAGATCACAGCAAATGACAAAACAGAACCAGTGAGTGTAACGTTGTGTGTTCCAGCTCCTTTCCCACAGGAAGGCTGTGCAAAACAATTTGACATCAAGTTATTCAATGAAGAAAACACAATGCATGACTAAATAAATTACTGACTAGTAATTTGTAGGCTGCATTCCTACAAATCCCTCGATCAAGACATGAATAGAACAACAATTAATAAAATTAAAATCAAATCCCAACCTCTAAGCCACTGCAAGCACACAAAGAAATAAAAGACAGCTACACCTGCAAGTTAAAATCACAACAAAAAATGATAGATTATGTTCTTTTGTTAATCTATCAAAATTGCAAGATTGAAGCAGACAAAAGAGAAAGAACACATTTAAGTAAAATTTTACAAGAATATTTAAACATATATAATATTTAATATTAGATTTTAGATGGTGATCTAGCTAATTCCCCAATCAATATCTTCTATCACTCACAGTGACAGTTCCACACTTGATCCCAGTTGAGAGTTAAGTTCCCATTACTCCCAGTTAATACTTTAAGCAACCAGTACGTCTCCGCAGCATGTCAGCGTCCAACTATGCACACTTGTATTGTTAAAAAGCACAAGCTCAGAAAAAGCCATTATGTATTCTAATGACAAAATGACATTAGAGATGCTTTTTGAGCCACTTAGCAGCCGGATCAATATTGTTTCCCTGAGACCGTTTACACCCTCTGTGGCTCATTTTTAGGGTCGCATCTTGTCCATCTCTTACTGACAAGCACCTGCTTATGTTTCAAGCCACTAAAAAAAACAACTTGCTCAGGGTCAAGCCACCATTTTGATGAACCTAATCAAGTACAGCTTTTGCCTACTGACATATAGATTTTTGAGTCATTCTGGTTGAGATCATCAGCTAAGTGCAATGACACATAAATCGAACACTGGCTTGAATTTTTCGAGGAGTTTATTGACCAGAGAAGAGATCCAGTGATGTCTGTTTGCAGTTCGGTCAACATTTTATTCACACTGCTCAAAATCACTTTATAAACATCCTGAACTGTGTGCGATTGGCACAGAAGACAAAACTAATTATCTGAATGTCAAAAGGATCTCCGTTTTTTGTCAGTTCAACTTTTTTAAATGAAAGCACTTCATTATGTGAGAATTCAATTCTAACAGTTGTTTTTATAGCGCATAATTACACAAAAGGATGTATTTATAAGATTTGTTTCTGCGAGTTATGATTTACAGCTAAGTGATTGTCTGGCATTTTTAATACAGAAATGTTATATTATAGCCTTCACTATCCAGGAGAGTAAATCCCAGAAAAGGATTTTGAAAGAAGCTGGCTGTTTAGAGTGCTGTATCCAAATACATGAAAAGTTTACTGGAAGGAAGAGTGTGGTAGAAAGGTGAGCAACATGGAAATCAATAATTTTAAAAAGATTATGAGGATATTTACAAGATGTGGACATCAAGGTCCCAAAATCTGGGGGAAGAAAGGAGAGACATCTATGCTGCTTTAAGTTCAGTGTGAAGTTTCCACAGTTAGTCACATTTTTTAGGAGCCATGGCTTCAGCTGGTGTTAGAGGACACCAGCTGAAATACTTCATACTTTACTTATTGAAAAACTTAATGGATATATTGATTTTGTGATGAGTCAGAGCTGTTGTGTTTTTGTTCTGCTTGTGTTTGTATTTGTGTCTGGAGCTTATCATTTAAGTTTTACTATGGTTATGTTTTAACTTAGAAATGAATAAATAAATATAATCTCATGCAATTACCCTAAAAATATTTACTTTTTACAAGTTTAAATCAGAAAAAAAAAAACATCTCAGTTCATTTGCACCAGCCAGTGAGGTCATCCAAGCATTGATTTTGCCATAGCGTTGCCAGCATCCCCCGCTGTTCTTCTGGCCTTTCTCACTTTTCCAGGATCGTCACAGACTACCAGTGAGAAATACAAATGCCTGGAGTCCAACCTCTCAAACTCCTCTCTTCGCTCTCCACCGTTCGCAGACCGCCTCCCTTCATCCCTGAATGCTCCTCTCCAAGGACAGCCAAAGACATTCTCCAGAGTGAGATAAGAGTGATTTCAGCCGATACAACATGGCAGTCGCTCGCATGAGCGCCTGTGGGTGTCCCTGGTTGGGACCACAGTAAGATTGAGACTTTGAATGCATATATTTGACTTGCTGTCACATCACCAGCAGAGTTTCCCTAGAAAAAAATAAATACATAGTGAGTATGGATCGAGTTCATGGCATTTGACTGTTACTGTCTATTTTTTTTTTTTTATGAAAAATTGTGTCTCCTAATTCCAGGACTCTACAACTGGTCTTTGACTTTCAATAGCCTTTAATAAAAATAGCTACGTGAGGAACACCTAGTCATAGCAGGTTTAAGGTAAAATTATAATTTTCTTTAAATTGGCCCCAAAGGTCTCACTGGACCATTTAAAGTTCATAAATATTTCCACTGCCACCAGGATGACTTGCAATATGAAGGTTGTGAAGATCTTTAGAGAGAACTCTTTGCTTCTTGTTTCATATAATGATAATCAGGGCACCATGTCAGAGCAAACCCGCACATAATAATTTCCACTGAAGATTCCTTTCTAAATTTTGACAGACTCCATCTATCTCTGGGATCATTTTTTATAATATATTCAGTATTTCTTATGTTTATCACACCATTTTATTCGACAAAACGTAATTTATGAACATTTGTTTTGCTTTTGTTGCATGTGTAGAATTGTTGGCAGAACTTTATGTCAACAGGCTCATTAAAAATAAACTTACTGAGAAAAAATTTGAATGTATTAAGTACGTTTTCCCCCCACTGTATGCGCTGGAACATCATCAAACTGTATTTAGGCTCCATCTGGAGACCTTGACATGGAATGTATGTGTTTATGACCGTGATCTGTGAAGTTATTTGGCTCCAGAAGGACAGAGAAGAGAAAGGTGATTAAAAAGTCGAATGAAATGTCACACCTAATAGATACAAAGCTGGCCAGAAGAAATAGGAAACAAGAGCTGGCGGTGGAAAGGACGGCGAACGGGAAAGAAGACGAGATGTAATGAAAAAATAGGTCTCCTGGATTTTATGTGTGTTTGTGTGTGTGTCCATGTGTTTGTGTGTAATAGTCAATTCATTTCACCTGTACTGTGTACTGTGTGTGCGCGTGTCTGTGTGTGTGTGCATGCACATGAAGGACCTGCAGAGAAATTGGATACTGCGGGGCTGCGGGTGTTCTTGGCTCCCCCAATTTCAGGTGTAATTACCAAGACACAGAATGAGAGTTAAGTGGTCTCGACAGATCCCCCATGAGCCCCATTTTCTCAGATGTTCCCTTCTTTCTGTATAGAACAAGCAAAATGAGATTTACAGCTATAAAGTCTGCAGTACAGCCAATGAGAGAAAGTGTACTTGCTGGCATTTGCAAAACGTCTAGACAGAAAAGATGAAATAGGTCATAATCCTGAATTAAAAATAAAAAATGTGGTAAGTGAAAGACTTCGATAGTCCTTTTTCACTACTGATATCTTAGCGTCAAATACAGTATACAATCTCTTTAGTGCATCACTGATGGCCACATCTTGTATAGATTGAAAAATGTCTTTACAGATATGTAAAAAATCCTCCACGGTGTGACAATGAGACATTTTTAGTTTTAGTTTTTCTCTACTGGCAGCATTTCTGAATAGGAATGCTTTCAAAAAAAATTCCCTTTTTGTGTGTCATCTGTTCCCAACTTTTCCTTTGTTATTATGTACTCTAGGATTTTAAATTGTTAGACCATCTGGTCTGCTACAGCCAGTGGAAGATATTTCCTCTGACGATTCTTTACCTGCCAACTCCTGACTGCTTGTGTTGGTCCTCATTCAGAAGTTGTCCTGACTAACTTGGCCTGACTGCCTGTAAAGAAAAAAAAATCTTCAGGATGCTCATCCCATGAGCTACATAAAAGCAAGAAGCACCTTCTAAAGATTGAGCCAAATGGAAGATTGCCAATGTTAATTCAACTCATTTGAATTAACATTTCATCATCCTTGCATTTAAAGACAAATTGTTATTCAGAGTGAAAAAGCTAACCTTCACTCAGCATGAAATATTATAAGAACCTCTTGTCAAACAACTCTATAAAAAAATCATATTAAGGTGGTTGGACCTAACTATCCATTTACTTTTGAACCTAAGAACCTGAGGAAAGTTTAGGTTTCTAGTGCAGAAATCTCTTGCATCCTGCGTTTTTACAGAAGCTGTTTGTTAACTAATGGCAGATTTCTTATCTGCCATCACAAAAACACTTGGAGTGCCTTGCATTAGTATTCATTCCTTAAAGTTCTGTAGCTTACAGCCTAAAACCTATTTTTATTTTATTGTGCTCTTATAAAAAAGTTACAAGGAACCCACTCAGTTTTGAAGCCTTTGAAAAATATATATGCTGAAATTTGAGCTGCATATCTCTTGGGGTTGCTTCCAGCTATAGAGATCTAGAGGATCGTTTTTCCCCATTCTTCTTGAAAATATATCTCCGCATAGGAAGGATTGGATGAGGAGCTTATGTGAACAGAGGTTTTCACGTCTTGCCACACATTTAAGTCTGAACATTAACTGAGCCAGTTTAGCACATTACTGTCTTTTAATGTTACCCTTCTTATTGTAACTCTCGCTGTATATTTGATATGATTATCTTGTTGAAGAAAGAACATGCAACAGATTTTCTCTCGGCTCTGATTGAACTCAATCCATCGTCCCATCAACTTTGACCTACTTTCCCAATCCATGCTGAATGACAACATCCCTGCAGCATGATACTGCCATCACCATTATTGGCAGTATCATGGCATTATTTCTGTGTCGCGGTTTGTTTGTCTGTGCTTAACTATAAAAAAAAAGAAAAAAAGAAAAACTGAACAATAATTGTACTAAAGAAATTATTATTTACTATTATTTATTTACAAATCTATTTACTTTTTATGGTGGAGAATAAGCTGTGTTATTTTGCATTTGGGGTCATCAGAGAAAACATAATTTTTATATACTCACAAAAACATAATACTTCAGCATTATGTGCTACTTTGTGTTGGTCCATCATATAACATCACAATGAAATTCATTGTGGTTTTGGTTATTTGTGATTGTAACTTAAAAACATAGAATTTGAATACCTTTACAGTCTTTATATTTTTTAGGGATAAGACACAAAACACTGTGCAAACTTTTTTTTTCTGAGCTCAAATAACAATAAGGAGTCAGATTGCATGCAGTTCTTTAATTTCTTTATACTACACATATAAACATCCTGGTGTCCTATTAGCCTACTTTCGTAATTTTTAATGGGGAAAAAGGATTGCATGTTTGTTACCATAAAATGAAGCAGTGACTATGTCACAGCAGCTACAAGAGAATATTATTCCAGCTTAATTTTTTATAAAACCCTCATCTTTAATTGTTGGTGCTCTGAATAATAGTAAATTGAGTTGTTATGGCACATTTCCAGTCATTTTGACCAGTTAAAACAGTTTACATGTTTTAGTTCTCTCCCTGGTTTAATGCACCTGGATCAAATGTTAATATGTGCTGAAAAAGTTGTTATTACCAACAGGGAGAAAAGTAAAACGTACTTTTACTTTGCAGGATGTCAGCCCTTGAGGACCGTCTTAGGGCACCACTGCAGAACAGCTGCTGCTCTGGAGAAACTAGAAACCTTCAGAAATTCTTCAAAGGCAATATCAGTCTTCTCTTTTTCTGTGTGTTTATTTTATTTATTCGAACTTTCAGGTTGAGGTGTAGAGAGAGGAGGGGATTTTATGATACAATTACCTAAGAGGGAGTTTCTGCATCAATCCATGCCTTAATATGGGAGTGGAAGGCAAGCAGGTGAATACATACTACATTTGAGACTTAAAGCGGAATCATACGTGCAGTGCTTATAAATCTGGAGAAAGCAAGCAATATGCAGATTTCTGTCTTTGTGCATATATTTGAAGTTAGTAGGCTTTGTCCGTCTGGCCTCAGAAGCCTAAATAAAGAAACAAGCAGAGAGGAGCACCTGCAATTTTAATCTTGGCAGAGATGGAATAGTTTCATGTGTAACACTGATTCATCTACATAAACATATAAGAAGAGTCACACATTTCCTTGGGATCTTCAAATTTGCTCCACACCATTATTCCTCCACTGCTTCCAACATCAGTTTTAATTATGGTTTAAATAAAAAGCTTTCATTTTAATTCTGTAAGCTTCAGAATATATAATAATAACGAAATAACAGCCAATAAAGTCAACAGTTTTTCAACCTGAAAAACATTCATGTCTTTGTGTCTGAATTGGTTTTAGACCGACTAAGTTGAGCCATCAATACAGAGGTGCAGCTCTGCTCTTTCTTCCTTTGTGCTGCTCACCTAAGGCTGTGTGAATAAATGGCTCCCTGTGAATTACTTGAATTGTTGAGCCTGTAATATTCTGGGCAGAACAGGGTCTAAAAGCAAGGAGACATCTTTTTATAGTGTGACCTTCTCCACAGACACCCCTCCTGTCTCCTCCTTTCTCTGTCTGGATTCTTCCGCTGCCATTATATGAAACATTTTCCCACCTGTGCCCCTGGATAGTTTTGATTCTGCATGCAATATTTTTAAACCTATGAGATTCTTGGGGTAAAGTAAGTGGACAGCATGAAAATGAACAGAAGCAAACACAGCACGACACAAACTCATGTAAGGGGAAATTTGTTTTCACAGGAAAGAAAACAAACATTTGGCTACAGAAAATTGCAAATAGCATTTTCTTTCATCATGCTGTTTCTTCACTAATATGATTTTTAAAATCTTATTTGAAAATATTTGAAAATTGTATTACAGAGGCAAGCCAGATGAAAGTCAAAAGGCATCATTGTCAGGAGGATCATGAACCAGAATCCTTGGGAAAGGTGATAGAGCTGGAGGCAAGATAGAAAAGGAAGTGATGGGAAAACAGGAAGGAGAATTGTTCTGTCTGGAAAGTGCTGGAGGTGAAGAGTTGCTGAGGTTTCTCAAATTATTCAAATATTACTTGGCTAAATAGCCAGAGGACTTCGCTGCTATATGTGCTTGATCATGTAAAGTCCTCAGAATCTGATAGATGATGCATTCTCCTTCAATGTAGAGATAATTTTGGTTTACTCATAATAAAACAGGAAATGTGGTTAAATGTGTTTAATATAAACACATTTAACCAGAGTTTTAGAAATGTTGGGTAAAAGCCACCTTACATTGTTTTACCTGTCTGACATTAAATTAGACTACATTCTGAACACATTATACATTATTTAATTAAGTTTTTATAATGTTTTCGACTAGGCAGGATTACAAAAATTCAATTTGATAAAAGCCAAAAAAACTGAGGTAGAAATTAAATTGGTAAGTTTACAAACCTCCACAGGTTTAAAATGATTTTCAGATGCCTCAAAGTATCACATTCATTTGTTCATACAATTACTTCGATAAGAACCATTGAAATGTTCGTCGAAAGTACTAACTTGAACTGATCGAATCCTCTGTGAGGAACAGGTCCTTACTATAAAAGCAGCAGAACAAGCCATATTCTAAGTTATAAATCCACACAGGGAGAAAGATCATCATTTTTGGGAGGCATCTCTTATAGTCTGATGAAACTAATACTTCAGTGTCTGGCCATCATGCTGTGTCAGCATTTCCATTAATCTGATAATTGGGAGCAGGAAACAAAACATATTGAATTTATAATGAAACTCTTTCATCCAAAAAGCTCCTCATGGTGCTTTTTGTCTAGACTATTATCAAAGATGTAGTCGTTTAGGCTTTCTGCTGTGCCTTTTCAGAAATATTTTAATGTTACTCAAATATTTCCTGGTAAAATGAACTTGAACATTGATTTGATTAATATAAAGCAGATTATTATATAT
>NW_026562386.1:11199221-11202523 GCF_027474105.1 Poeciliopsis prolifica | reverse complement strand
AAAAAAAAAAAAATTCCCTTCTCACCCACCGCGGGTGGTTCTTATCCTCTGAGCTCGGGTCCTCTACCAGAGGCCTGGGAGCTTGAGGGTTCTGCGCAGTATCTTGGCTGTGCCAAGGACTGCACATTTCTGGACTGAGATGTCTGATGTTGTTCCTGGGATCTGTTGTAGCCACTGCTCCAGTTTGGGGGTTACTGCCCCGAGGGCCCCGATGACCACAGGCACCACTGTGGTCTTCACCTTCCAGGCCCTCTCCAGTTCTTCCCTGAGGCCCTGGTATTTCTCCAGTTTCTCGTGCTCCTTTTTCCTGATGTTGCAATCACTTGGTATTGCTACATCTACCACAACGGCTTTCCTCTGATGTTTATCCACTACGACAATGTCTGGTTGGTTCGCCATTACCATTTTGTCTGTCTGGATCTGGAAGTCCCACAGGATCTTAGCTCTGGCGTTCTCCACCACCTTTGGGGGTGTTTCCCACTTTGATCTCGGGGTTTCCAGTCCATATTCTGCACAGATGTTTCTGTACACTATGCCTGCCACTTGGTTATGTCGCTCCATGTACGCTTTCCCTGCCAGTATCTTGCACCCTGCTGTGATGTGCTGGACTGTCTCAGGGGCCTCCTTGCACAACCTACACCTTGGGTCTTGTCTGGTGTGGTAGATCTGGGCCTCTATTGCTCTGGTGTTTAGGGCCTGTTCCTGGGCGGCCAGGATGAGGGCCTCTGTGCTGTCCTTGAGTCCAGCTTTTTCCAGCCATTGGTAGGATTTACTGATATCAGCCACTTGGGTTATTTGCTGGTGGTACATCCCATGTAGGGGCTTGTCCTCCCATGATGGTATCTCTGGCACCTCAACCTCCGTTCCCTGTTGTCTGAGACATTCACTGAGCACATTGTCTGTTGAGGCTTTGTCCCTGATGTATTTATGGATCTTAGTTGTTTCGTCCTGGACAGTGATTCTCACACTCACTAGTCCTCTGCCTCCGTCCTTGCGGCTCGTGTACAGTCTCAGGGTGCTGGATTTGGGATGGAACCCTCCATGCATGGTTAGTAGCTTTCTAGTCTTAATATCTGTGGCTTTCATCTCCTCCTTTGGCCAGCTGATTATTCCAGCAGGGTATCTGATTACTGGCAGGGCATAGCTGTTTATCGCACGGATTTTGTTCTTGCCATTGAGCTGGCTTCTCAGGACTTGCCTTATTCGTTGGAGGTATTTAGCTGTGGCTCCTTTCCTTGTGGCCTCATCGAGGTTGCCATTTGCTTGTGGTATACCTAGGTACTTGTAACTGTCCTCTATGTCTGCTATTGTTCCTTGTGGGAGTGAGACGCCTTCTGTGTGGATCACCTTCCCCCTCTTTGTGATCAGCCGACCACATTTCTCTAGTCCGAATGACATTCCAATGTCAGTGCTGTAGATCCTGGTGGTGTGGATCAGTGAGTCGATGTCTCGCTCACTCTTGGCATACAGCTTGATGTCATCCATGTAGAGGAGGTGACTGATGTTGGCCCCATTTTTGAGTCGGTATCCGTAGCCAGTCTTGTTGATAATTTGGCTGAGGGGGTTCAGGCCTATGCAGAACAGTAGCGGGGACAGAGCATCTCCTTGGTATATGCCACATTTGATGGACACTTGTGCAAGTGGTTTGCAGTTGGCTTCAAGGGTGGTTTTCCACAGCCTCATCGAGTTTGCAATGAAGGCTCTCAGAATCCTGTTGATGTTATACATCTCTAGGCATTCAATGATCCAAGTATGCGGCATTGAGTCATAGGCTTTCTTGTAATCGATCCAAGCCATGCACAGGTTGGTGTGTCGGGTTTTGCAGTCTCGGGCAACTGTGCGGTCTACAAGGAGTTGGTGTTTGGCTCCTCTGGTATTTACACCGATACCCTTCTGTGCCGTGCTCATGTGTTTATCCATGTGTTTGCTTATCTTGGCCGCTATGATGCCTGACATGAGCTTCCAGGTTGTGGAGAGGCAGGTTATTGGTCGGTAGTTGGGTGGGACTGGACCCTTTGATGGATCCTTCTGGATTAGGATTGTCCGCCCTTCAGTTAACCATTCAGGGTGAGTCCCACTTTGTAGCAGCTGGTTCATTTGGGCTGCCAGTCGCTCATGGAGAGCAGTGAGTTTCTTTAGCCAGTAGGCATGGATCATGTCAGGCCCTGGTGCTGTCCAGTTTTTCATACCTGAGACTCTTTCTTGAACATCTGTCACAGTGATGGTTACCGGGGCTTGCTCAGGGAGGTTGCTGTGGTCCTCTCGTAGAGAGATCAGCCACTGTGCATTGCTGTTGTGGGACGCCTCCCTTTCCCATATGCCTTTCCAGTATTGTTCAGTCTCCAGCCTTGGTGGGTCTGCTCTGTTGTTATTACCCTGCCATTGAGAGTACACCTTAGCTGGTTGAGTGGAGAAGAGCCGGTTAATCCTTCTGGATTCATTCTCCCTTGTGTATCTCTTTAGGCGGCTGGCCAAGGCTTGGAGCCTCTGTTTGGCAGTCTCGAGTGCTTCAGGTATGGGCATCTGGCTGTACTTTCTGGGTACTGGTCTTTTCATTGTACCCTTGTGGAGCTCTGACAGTTGGCTCACTTCCCTCCTTGTTACCTTGATTTTAGCCTCTAACCGTCTTTTCCATGGTGGGTATTGGGTCTCATGGTTGCTCTTATAGCCAAGTATCTCAAGGATCACTGATGCTGAGTTGTAGATCAGCTCATTGGTTTCTGTTATGGTGTTGGTAGGGATCGTTCTCAATGCTGCATTCACATTCTCAATGAGACTTTCTGATGGTACTTCACTCAGCCGTTGTAATTGGCGCCGAGGAGGCCTGGTTGTCATTCGGGTCATGATTCTCTCTCTCAGGTCAGCAGCTGTCTCGTTCAGCTCTGTTTCGCTCATTGGGGCCGTGTATCCCCTCACTGGGTGGGGACTTGTAGTTAAGTCCCCACAGTCCTGACATCCGGGTTCCTCCCTTTTGCCGTAGCATTTGTGTTGTATCTCGTCAATCTCAAGTTGTGATAGCAGTTGCCGTTTGCGGATGTTGGAACACTGAGCTACTAGTTGTTTAGCGCTTAGTGTTGAATGGGGATGTCGAAGTAACCATTCCTTCCCCAGTCTTTGCATGTAACCTCTCTCACTAGGGTTACTTGAGTAGTAGCATTCCAACAGATCCACATTTTCATCTCTCGCCCATTTCCGTCTTGTTCCAGTAGCCCATTTGTCATCAAGGTGCTCTGGTTCCCCAACACCTGACGCAGACCTTGTTTGGCCGGGCGACGTCTGAGCCGGCATGTTATGCAACTTAG